>NC_046657.1:138743962-138762790 GCF_010883055.1 Belonocnema kinseyi | reverse complement strand
ATGATAGCTGCAGGGCGTGCCATGCACACCCCGAGCATTTAGCTCACATACTATCTAGTTGTCCAACACACGCGGGAACGACCTACATTCAAAGGAACAATGTGACACTAAGAGTACGTTATTACCATCTCTGTCACTCCTACGGCATTCACCTTAATATCGCTCCTCTAAATGCTCCTAGGGAAATTGAGTCAATTGTCGAGAATGGGAAGTGCCGTATATACTGGAACTTTATATTCTCGACAATTGTTTCTGTTGCTCACTCGAGGCCTGACATGGTTCTTCTTGACTTCGAGAAGCGAACCATGTTCGTTATCGAATTTTCGGCACCAGCTGACAAAAACATCATAGCCAAGGAGAATGAAAAGAAAGAGAGGTATCGAGACCTTATATATGTTATATCTGTTAAACTGATCGTCCTTATCATCGGCGCTCTTGGAGGTGTCAAGCTTTCACTTGCTAATAGCCTACAAAGCATCCCTGCGTGTCAACAATATGCTAGAACACTTGCGGGAAAATTGCAGAAGGCGGTTGTCCTTGGGTCACTCCGTGTTCTTAAGGTGCACGAGGCTTTTGCTGGATCGTCGTATTGATTGCTTTACAGACTGTAACCACCTATCTCACGGTTGTGAGACGTGGTTATGACTGAAATTTTACCGCGATTTCGCTGAAAGCGGGTTCAATTTTTCAGATCATGTCCCTATAGGGTTATCTTTAAGCTGTTTGCTAGACTTGTGACATATATTTTACAGAAAATTAATTTTTCCAGACTTTCTTTATGATTGTTTTCCGGCTACTTAAAATTGGCTGAAAGTGGCGTCTGCAAATTGCTAATAAACTTAAAAGCAATTGACGCTTTCTTCATAACGCCAGGAAATTTTTCCCAGTCAATCTCGCATACTGAGTGATAAAGAATAAAGTAGTAAATACTGATGGCACACAACTTAACGGGAAGAGAAAAAGAAATAGTTCCGTTAGACCAATGTAGTAGTGGAGAAAGAGGATCCCTAAAAAATAAATCGTAAAATGCGTCGTGGCTCATAATTTAAACTAGCGCAGTTTCGGTAACTAGTTCTCTCGTGCTCCAGCCACAGAGTATCCTATGCTGAGATGAGTGAGGAAGGGGTAGGTTCTGTCATAACCGACAGTTGTAAAGCGATTCGCAGTAAACCACTGAATGAGTTTATTGCGTTTATTGGCTCAAGGCGGGGACCAGAAGTACCAACGCTCAACATCACTATGTCGTTTGCGGTCGACAGTTATCCTGCTTCTACCGCCAATATGGATTCACTCCGCGTATATATTTCAGCTGCTTCCATTTACAAGCATCTACAAGCGAGCAGCGAAACACATAAATTCCCATATCCTTTTTAAATGATCAAAATAAGTTGTATTTTCTTATCCTAATACATTCTTACCTAATGACCACGAATAAAATTAAGTTTTTCATTGTCTTTTATAACTTATTTGTTCTATATGATAAAATTATGTTGTGTTTTTTTGTCAAATTCTGAATGACTTCATAAGTTTATATTAATTTTCGTTAAAAAAACAATTAGACTTAAGCTCGCCCATATAAAGTTATAATGTATAATTTTTACATTTACCGAAACTTTTAAACAGAAATTGCGGAGAACCGTTGCATGGGGGAAAGTGGTGGGAGAGCAGCGCGAACATTTCAATGGCTGTGGCTGTGATTGCTATTATGAGCAGACACCACTGAGTAGAATGAAAAGAAAATAGAGCGACAAATAATACGTTGTCATTAAGGCAAATACAGGGTGGCCGCTGGACCTGGAAATCGGAAATAACAGTGAATTTATGTTTTAGCCGGGAATTTTACAAATTTTTAGAAAATAAATCCGTGTTTTAAATAATTAGCTAAATTGTTATATGTTTCAATTATGTTATCATTCAGTTTAGAATGCGTCATTCGAAAATCTTTCACTTTAAAAATGTTCTATTTTAATTTTGAAGCGTACATTTTCATTTAAAGAATTTTAAAATGCAGTTTTCAAAACTAAAAAAATTATAAATTAGAAATGTTTGAAATAGATGGTTGAGGATAAAAAAATTTTTATTCTATCAAATGTGAATATAAATTATTAAATCATTTTTAAATTGAACT
The DNA here is from genome assembly GCF_010883055.1 of Belonocnema kinseyi. Classification (NCBI taxonomy): domain Eukaryota; kingdom Metazoa; phylum Arthropoda; class Insecta; order Hymenoptera; family Cynipidae; genus Belonocnema; species Belonocnema kinseyi. The sequence continues at coordinate 138,760,662 of NC_046657.1, read as the reverse complement.
GTACTTTAAATATTAAAAAGTAAATATTAATTGATATCACAAGACGATTACGAATCAGTTCATAATTTTAGAATTTCCAGGTTTAAACTTTAAAAATTAAACTGTTTACATTTGAAAGGATTATTAGTTAGACAAATGTAAACACTCGATTGAAACTTTATGAACTTTTTTTAATTTAAAAATAATTTAAAAATAATATTGTCGTAATTAAAGACTTTAGTTAAATTTCAAATATTGTTTAACTTTAAAATATTCGATTTTTAAACCAATCAATTTGAAATTTTTTAATTAAGACAATTAACAATTATTTAATATTTAGATATGTCTGACTATTTAAAATCCATAATCACAGATCAAAAACAAAAAACTAAACTTTAAACGTTTAAAGTTTAATTAAACCATTTAGAAAGATTTAATTTGTTTTAAAAATTGCATAGGGCTTAAAAAGAATAAAACACATTTCCTTAAGATTCGTAGGAAAATTTGAAATGATTTTTATTTTTTTAAATTAATTTAAGAGACTGTTTGAAAAGATTTAGAAAGCTTTATTATATATGAAACATAAATGTGGAAAATGTTAAGCAACTTTTTTTAATTTTTCCTAATTTTTTAAAAAGAATTAGGAAAAGTGCAAATCATTTTAAAAGAAATTTAGAAGTTCGTAAAAAGTTTCAAAAATAATTTAAAATTTGAAAAACGTAAAACAACATTCAGATTTTTCAAGATTTTGAAATAAAACTTTAAAGAGTTTTAAGGATTTTTAAAGTATTTTAAATAAAAATAATTTTAATTTTAATTTAAGAAGTCAACTTACTCGAATTTTTTCTAAGCCCAGTAGCTGTTAAATGGTTATTTATACAAAGCAATTCAACAATTTGAGTAACAAATTACATTTTTTTAAATAGTGTAAATAAAATGGTAACGTTCATAGTTTATTTCTTTTATTATTTTTGTGTATTTCATTTTTAATTACGAATTTCAAATGAACAGTTAGATATCTCTAACTATTAGATAGGTGTTATTTTTCTTAAATAAAAAATTTCAAATTGAATGGTTTAAAAATGGAATATTTTTAACTGAAACAATATTTTAAAGTTAATTAAAGCTTTTAATTACGAATATATTATTTTAAAGTTATTTTTAAATTAAAAATGGTTTACCTTTGTCTAATAGTTTAATTTTGTTCACATTTGTCTAACTAATAAGACATTCAAATTTAAACTGTTTAATTTTTAAAACTTAAATCTGGAAACTCTAAAATTATGAACGGATTCTGAGTCGTCTTGTAAAATCAAGTATTATTTACTTTTTAATGCTTAAAGTACACTTTAATGTAAAAATTTGTATTAATATATATTCACATTTAATCGACTAAAAACGTTTTTTTTATCCTAAACCATATATTTCAAACATTTCTGATTTTTAATTTTTTAAGTCTTTAAAACTGCTTTTTAAAGTGAAAGATTTTCGAAATACGCATTCTAAACTGAATATCATGATTGGAAAATATAACAATTTAGCTAATTATTTGAAACATGGTTGAAATCAAAGTTGTACAGATTTATTTTCTAAAAATTTGTAAAATTCCCGATCAAAAAATAAATTCACTATCATTTCCCGATTTCCAGGTCAAGCGGCCACCCGTTTTTTGTATTGATGACAACGCATCATTTCCCGCTCGATTTTCTTTTCATTCTTCTCAGTTCTGTCTGCTCATCACAGCCACAGACATTCAAATATTCGCGCGTTTCTCCCACCACTTCCCCCCACTCGACGGTTCTCAGCAACGAGGGAGCCGAGGCTACGCTCCGTGCGCCAATTCAGACTATGCTCGTCCGCTCTTTGGTTATAATTGATCGGTATTTGTAAGTTATAATGCTTATAATACAATTAAAATTTCGCGCGTAATGGGGCGGGGGAATTCGAATGCATAAACCTAAGCACGCAAGTCAATAGTCTTAACCACTACACTATTACACGAGTTGCGATCTGTAAAATAATTTTGAAATGCATTTATAACTGAGGGTGGCGACGTCGGGAACGACTTCTGAATATGCGACCATGCCAGCGCGGCACACAACAAAAGTTCTAGCATTTACCTCATTCCTATCTATATGTCAGCTGAAACAGTCACGGAGCAAAAACACGACTTGCTCCAATAAACTCTTTAAGTGTACGCGATCTGTGAATAAGGTGTGCCATCCAAACTTGTATTATTTTTATGAAACCCCTTCCTTGAAAAGTGGGAATATAGAGTAAAGTGACGATTGTCATAGAAATGTCAAAAAGGAATTTTTTTCAGTTGATGCAATCCATTCATTGCCGATTGCTTCGTGAATTCACCCGGTGCTCCGCGCGGATAGGTTGCGTTGCGACTTCAGGGACGAGCTAAGTAAACCAATCGGATCGGTAGCATGTACCGATCTTACGGTGATGTCCACTGTTCTACTATTTTAATCTCGGTTCAGTGGATTTTACATGTCGTACAGTATGTAATACGAGGGAATAGAGGTTAAATATTACATTTCTTTTTTCTGCATGTACAGCTTCCAGATGGAGATACAATCATTTAGATTAAAAAACAACTTGCTTACTGTCAAGTACCATTTATTCTAAGTACCTTCCCAAGCCAACCAAGTTCATGGTACAAATATATGGATCTTCCGTGGAAAAATCCTCCATCCTCATAAGGTTAGCAGTCCAGAAACCCACGTTAATAATTGAGAAGTGGATCATCATGGATGTAAATTAGTACACCACGGTGACCCAGTTTGTCTTGAGTGAGGATCCTTCAGTGGTTTAAAGCATCGAGAAGGTCGACTGTAAACTGTTTCTGGCACAAAAAAGGATCCAGGCGAAAATACTTTCTGAACCGAAAGAGCCCGCCAGGAAAGTGGAAGAGCAGCTGCCCTCGGAACAATCGATGGATTTGAAGTTTATTTGAAACAAGAATTTTGATGTTATAAGGCAGAAGTTTAGGGAATAAGCCAGAAATACGGTTCCTTAATCTATAATAAAACTGATAGCAATCCTAGGACAGCGATTTACGTCAGAAGGGATAATAATTACATTTGCTCACCTAAGTTCTGTACTGAAGACTTGGGAGCGATTAGAATAGAGCACCAAAGAGGAGGAAGACGTCAGCCCATGTTGAATTGCTTAGTATGCCTGCCATTTGATTATCTACACCCGCCGTCACTAAAGAAACAGAGACGTTGGGTTGAGAGCTACAGTTTAAAAGGGTTTAAAACTGATCATGGAATGTTATGCGAATGCACATCATACCATATGGAGTAAAACTATTAATAACAGGGATGATTACCTTCCAGCTACCCATTTAACTATATTGAATCGCGGAGATACGGGAGTCTTTGTGAAAACTAGATGCCATAAGTTTCTTGACCTTACTTTGTGGTCTATTTCCATTATCGAAGCATTAAGGGATTGGCAGATTTTTTCAATTCTGCCAAAAAGCATAGTGTAGGTAGAATTTTTAATAGGTAAATACGCTGTATTCTATGCCACAGGATTGTCCTAGCTTCCCATCACGGTTGAAACATAAGAGCGAAAGTAAAAATGGGCTGTGCGCAGACAGGCGTTTTGTTCTCCACCCTGTGGACACTCGGCATTTATGAGGGAACTTTAGTGGAACTCAAGAAAAATTCTCTTCTGGAGGATTAGTGAAACGACCGTGGTCTATCTGTCACTCAAACAAAACAGAATTATTGGTTTGTACAAGGCTCAGGAAACTAAATGATTTTGCGAAACCTAATTTCTTAGCAAGAAGGCCAACTTATCCACAGCAGCTAAGTATTTAAAAGATATCTTTGACCCTAAACTAATCTTGAAACTAAACATTGATTTGGTAGTAAAAATGCCAAAGCAGCCTTTTGGGTTTGCAGAGGCGCAATTGTAAAAAGCTGGGGACTCAAACGGAAGATAGGTCACTTGTTATATACTGTAATCATCACACCAATTATAACTTCTGCCTCATTGATCCGGGTGCGAAGACCCAGCTTGGTTAGTTTTACGAAACAGCTGGAGAACCTACAAAGAGTCTTTTGTCTGGTAATTGCGGTAGCAATGAAAACAACTCCTACAGCTGTATTGGAGTTTATCCTAGGTGTACCATGAATGCAACTTTTAATTAGAGAGAGAGAGGGGGGGGGAGGACTGCGCCGGAAGCATGCAGATTCTTTCAAAGGGAGGTTCATAGAAATGCCGCTTTCCCGGATCTGTATGACTTATTAAAGAGGACTCGTCTGGCCCTGAAGACTCCCTTGGCTTTAAAGCTGGGGTAATCGTGGCGATAACAAGCACACACATGTGCTCCGCCAGTTAAGCTGCTTTAAGAGCTCTCCATTTGGAAAAGTTTGCATCCAGATTTGTCTGGAGTTGCCTACAAGACCTTCTTGAAGTATCCATTAAAAACTGGGTCAACTTGATCTGGATTCCTGGACATGAGAACATTAGAGGTAACGATAAAGCAGATCTGCTTGCAAAAAGTGAGGCTACAAATACCCTTAACGAACCTGAACCATAGGCAGGAACTTCGTATGCTTTATCTAAGCATGCAATTGAAAAGTGGCTGTTGGAGAAACACGCAGGTATTCGAAGGCAGCTAAAAAGATACAATATAAAAAGCTAATAAAAAAACATGTTTAAGAAATTGTAAAATGCTCCTCAAAACAAAAAGAAAGCAATTTAAAAAAGCGGTAGAAATGCTCACGGGTCACTCCTGTTTAAAGAAGCATCTAAATAGCATGCAAATGAACAACGACCCTGGATGGTGAAAGTGCGGCTTATGTGAGGAAAGAGCGCGTGGCATCCTATGTGACTATAATATGTTTGGAAGCTTTAGAGGGAAGCATTTCTCAGGTAAGATTTATTCAAGCTGCGAATAACTAAAAAACAAAAGTAAAACAGACTATCTTAATTTTTGTCAATGCGATCTAGTAAGGAAATTTTCAACCATTTTCGGAGGTTAGGTATTACAGGTTAGGTGGGGAAAATGCATGGAAATTTTCAAAAAACAAGGAGTACCAATCGATTCTACGGGAAAAATCATCGTAAAATTTCATCGTACAAGGGCAAATAGAGGAATCATATCCGGCCACGATTTCATGTCACTCAAGTCTACGAAAACTTTATCAATGTATACCAGCATTGAAAACACAATACTTTGGAATGTTGTTTGTTACTTTTTTCATTATTTAAACAAACTTAGTAAGGGCATTTTTAGGTCACTGTCTATGATGATATCCGGTGGTTCTTTAGTTTAGGCAGCGTTCTGACAACTCGAAACCTAATTCTGGCTGTGTTGTTTCAAACGAAAAATATTTTAAAAAACAGCGGTTCAAATCGGATCAAAATTGACACTACATATAAGTTATCAACACTCGAATCCAGAATCGACCACTGTGCGCCACACTTTATCCCGTCTCCCGTAAACTGCATATTCGTGGAAACTGGCTGTTTGAAATGTTCATTTTTAATGTTTAAAATGTCGAACATTTATCTACATTAAGCACATTTAAAAAAATATATATTCAATATATGTTAAGCATGCGCACCAGTGTGCCGTTTAAGGGTTAATAAAATTATGGACAAAAGTTATACACACAAATCCACTCTTTAGCCACTCCTTTAAAAAAATATAGTATTTGTTGTTGCGAAAAAATCTATCTTTGCAACATATATGTTATTATTTTAAGCAAACTGTCTTAACTTATATACTGTTCGAATCTAAATATAGGTTTATAAAATTTCTTAAAACATTAACACAATTAATTAAAACGGTTAAAAGAGGACATGATGCACAGTGTGTCAAAAAAATATTTTTTTTTGGACGAAAGTCGACCGACAGTGCAATTCTTAATGAATTTTAATTGGTTTTTTAATGCCTGTAAGGCCTGCAGGTATAACGAGTAACTGCAGATATATTATTTTGACTCAACAGAAATTTGTTATTTAACAAAAAAGTTACAACTTTTTCGTGATACCCTTTCTTCTAAGACTTTGAAATTTATTTAAAAAGGTCATAATTAATGTAGTAACTCATTGAAAATAATTTTCAGCGGATAAGAGTCACAACAAAAATGGTTATAATGTTATAAACAAATTAATTAACAAAAGTTATTTTTTCTTGATTCGCAATAATGAACTAATTTTAACCCATAGCTTATGTATAAAGTATCACAGATAATGATGTCCGCTTACAATAAGCTAAAATTAGCTAATTATTGCCAATCATTAAAAAAAATTTATAAAGAAATGCACATTTTGACCATTTTTTTATGAAAAGGCTTGATTTTTTTGCGCAATCGACTTAAAATGTTTCTTCAAACACCTCTTGCTATCATGTATTTTATATGGACCAAAAATGTAAATTTTTTAAACAATTTTTACAAACAAATGCAGATTTTAACCATTTTTTCATGAATATAATTGATATTATTTTTGCGGAATCAGCTTGAAATATGTTTTCAAAGACACCTTGAGATCATCTTATAAAGTGAACAAAAAATGTTCATTTTTAAACAATCTTTATAAACAAATGCACATTTCAACCATTTTTTCACGAATGGGATTAATTTTTTTTGCGGAATCACCTTCAAATTACTTGTTAAAGACACCACACGGTCATATCTTTCATAGTAACCAAACAGTGTTAATTATTTAAACAAGTTTCATAAACAAATGTACATTTTGATCATTTTCATGAATAGGTTTGATTTTTCGGGATAAATGCAAAATATCTTGCAAGAGACTCTTTGCTTTTCAAATTAATCAAGATGAATGTGGTCCAAGTCGAGACGGACAAAGGATGAACGGGACCCTATATTCTCTGGCCATATTGAACAAGTAAAGCTCTGCCTCTACTATGATTAGTTATTTTTTCAACAGAACCAATGAAGCTTTGCCCCTGCGACCCTCACTTGTTTCTTAAGATAGAACAAGTGAAGGTCTTCATCAACGATCCACAATTGTTTCCTTAGAGAAAACAAGTGAAGGTCTCACTTTACTATGCTTAGTTATTTTTTGAAGGAACAAGTAGGGGAAGTTGGGGCGCGACGGAACAGACGGGTAAAATAGAACGTTACTATATCTGGAAAAATATTCACACTTTAAGTTTGATATTAATTTATTAAATAAAAATAAGTCTAATGAGTTGAGGTAAGTGCAAAAAGAATTGATATTTTATGTAAATTGTATCAGAAAGTAAGTGCAAATTTGTAGTATTTCAGAACTCAGGAATGGTGTGATTTTTGAAAGAAAATAATGTACTAATAATGTTCTCATTCCATTTTCCCTTACAAGAATTTCAAAAAATGATGTTTAAATTTTCTGTTATTTGCATTAGATTTAAATAGAAATTATTTAGAAAAGCGAATTACGGATTTAAAATAAATTTGTCGTTGGGAGCGAGAAGCAACAAGCTGAATGGGGCGGAATGAAACACCGGAACATCTGCGAACTTAACCTGTCGCAGTCACTATCAGTGTAGCCTGTCGCCAGTCGGAATAGCTGCGAGATATTTGTAACAAATAAAAAGTGATAAAGTACATGATTTAAGTTATTAAATTGCGAAATTATAAAAGGAAGATTGTTAGTAGGTTATGTTCTGCCTAAAATACGTATTTTAATATTATATCTCTTCCAGTTGGTGTTCCATGGCATAAATTTTGATTTGTAGCTTACTTTTTTTTAATTTTCAAAAATTATTTACGATTTAAAATTGATATTCCAATTGTTCCATACCGCCCCACCATGCGTTCTATTTTACCCGCCGCGTGTTCCATATCGCCCCAACTAACCTACAGTACTCAATACTTAATTTCTGAGAAATGAGTTCGCTCTATTCAAAAAAAATATGTGCAATTTGTAAATGATAAATTGGAGAAAATTTTAATTAATGTTTGTTGCTGCGAGTTCTTGAAGGTTACAACTTAATTAGCGTCAAAGATTTTGTGCACCGTCTCGCCCCACCTTCCCCTAAAGCTGTTCGATCTTCAGTGATTTGTAGAGAGAGAATAAGCTTCTCTGTGACCTTCAGTTGTTTCTTTTAAGAAAAAAAGTTCTGGAAAGCTGGTTTGGAAAACAATAAGTGTGATCTGGCTCCTGAATTCATTAACTTCTTTTTTTGATTCCATACCCTTTGCGAATTTCAATGAAAGTTTGTTGTACGTAGTACTGGAATGAATGTTTCACGCAGATTTTTTTTGTTGTGTATAGTATTACAACGATTTAGGTAAATACAATTTTTATATAACATATACGATAATTCAGTTGAATAATATATCGTTTGGTTTTTGGATTCGTTCCCAGCCTTTCAATATCCTAAAGTAAAATTTGATCTGGTTCATAAGCTTCTGAACTTTTTTTAATAGGTCAATAATCTTGCGCAATCTCTAACCAAATTACACCCAGTTTCGCCACCAAGGTTTTCTTTAGAATATTTCTCATTCTGTTTAGGATCAGGTTTCTTATAATTTGTTTAATGAACGTTTCGATTGAGAGTTGCTCAGAATGACCTTTAACGCTCAAAATTGTATACGTGTGTAACAAGCGATGTACATTCTTGTTAGTACAAATGTGTTTAGTTTCGTGAAATAATTAATTATCGCTGATTATAAATATTTAGTTACATTTTAACAGCATACATTTTCAAAAGATCATGTAAGTTACATAAATTGATTCATATTTTTTGTTTCATTTAACTTCCGAAAATATTATTCAGGAATGATTTACACAATAAATAACTTAGATTTATGGGAGAAGCTCTGGGAAATTGCTTGCAATCACAAAAATACGAAATTACCGTTATTGATTGATGACATGAGTAGTTAGGATTCCTACTCTGGCAAAAACGGAAAAAAAATCATTCCTGGCTAAATACTCAGATTTTTTACAAAAAGACATCACAATTGAATTCAAGCATGAATCTATGGAAGTTCCAACGAGTCGTAGTTCATTAAAAAGAGGTTCGCCTTCAATTGAATGCGACAAAGGATCGCAGAAAACGAAGAAAAGGCGCATAGATCTTGATGCTAATGCTAGCGCGGAGGCGTTGAGAAAAGCACTTGAAAGACAAGATGGTAAATTTAACGCAACAAAACCGAGCAAAAAGCTGAAACTGGATGATCTTTAAGCGATGCATATGGACTTGGTTTTGTCTGCAAGGTCGTGGGATAAAATGGGTATACATCATAAAAGTATGTCAGGTTAAAAATTTTATCCACGTCATTTGGAGTTGAAAAAGGAAAAAAAAGTTGCTATTCTGAATATATAGAAGTATAGAAATCTGGATCAGAATTAGATTTCATACCGGTTTAGGAACACAAAACAAAGAGAATTCTTTTATTCCAGTTCGACGATAATCAGATAAAAAATTTGTCAGGAAAGAAACTAACTCTCGTTGGTAAATGGGGTATGGATGATACAAGTGCACAAAAAACTACGAGACAAAAATGGTCTGCTCAAGAAAAAAAGATATATATGTTGATTCTGATGATAATAATAATAATGCTATTAACAATGATAATGAGATCGAAGCTGATAGTGCTCATGATGCAGATGATATTGATGTTAATCATGAGTCAAATGAATCTAATGGTGATTTATGTCTCGCTGACAGTAGTGTTTTCATTATATCATTCACTAGCTTCTGTGCATTTTTTATCTGTTTTTAAATTTTTCCCACGAAGAAACGAGAGAAACTGTATTGAAATAATACAGTCCTTATAGGTCGCTCCTCGTCAGTGCAGGTGAAATCCCGCGGTTGTCTTCATCACGAAACTTTAATTATATATGAGATGATTGGCAAAGGAGCGATCCTGTAAAAAGCTGCGAAGCAGGTGGCCGAGACCCTTGGCTTTCCTTTTAACATCAGAAGTATGAAAGTGCACTACTCCATCGGGACGCTTTACTTCTGCAAGCCGAAATAAAGAAAGCAGAGGATAGCAAATTCCCACAACAGCTACTCGACAAAAAAATGCACGAAAACTTTGACAGAAATGTAGAAAATCAGCCATTGTCCAAGGAGCTAGGTTTTGCTTTCCTCAGATCATCAGGACTTAATTCAAGTAGAGAGGATTTCATTTTCGCGTGGCCTGTCAAACGCTCCGAGAGAGATAGTTAATTGTAGAAAACGAAAAGAGCTAAACTTTCTGGAACCACAATTATCGACTTCGGCTGACTACAACATTACTGCCAAAGAGATGATAAATAAGAAGAAGTATCAAAGCCCGAAGTGCGAAATTACCACTGGTTGGTAACCTTAAAGCTATACCCGCATTCCAAAAATATGCTAAGGGATTTTGAGAAATGAGTGCAGAAATCTGTCGTGCTTGGGTCGCTCCATGTCCTCAAGACATCCTTTTTTAAATTATTTTTATGTATAAATAGCCATATATGTAAACTTAGAGTAGCAATTTTTTCGCCTGGTATCAAGAAAATGAATATCCCTGAAATTCGCATCATAATTTTAAAGGTCAACTTTGTTGTTGTAAATAATAATTACACTGCCACAAGCTCAATTTAATGTCGAAATGGTGGTTCATTTGAACTAGTAACTGTTTTGAATGTCTGGAGTAAATGTGAACTGTCACTGCTTCCGATCAAACTATCGCCATTCTATTTCTATGCTTACATGACACTTTAATGCTGCTGCCATAATTCCTTCAAACACTTATTTTGAATACCTTTATTCTAGCTATACTTATAGTGTATATCGACTATATGATATCTCTGGTATATGAAAAACGCTAAAAGATATTCACGTTCGCTGATCTAGGGTCCTTTCTAAATTCCAATGTTTATTTCCAGCTATACAATTAGCTATTATACGGAATATTTTAGATTCCACAGCTGAACTTTTTTTTCGTGTGCCAATCGAATCAATAGTACGGGTTACACCTGTGCTGAATTCCTGATTAATCTAATTTTTTGAATAAATTTGCAAAATTTAATGAAATCTTTAATGAATCAACATTTAAAATTCATTTTAGCGATGTTTTAACTTTGATAAAAATTAATATTATTATTATTGCAAGCAAACATTAATTTAGATCGCCAAATAATCGATAGTGTCTTTTCTCTGAAAAGTAATTTCCTGCCAGTTTGAGACTTAGTTCTTGCCTATGAACAGGAGCCAATCGCGCAGAAATTCGTGATAATGGAATTTCAATTACCGCACGACGCTTTTTGATCGAGAGTCGGTTGGATAAAATGGCCGATGTAAGATTAAAACTTGAATCTTGTTTTATAGTTCGTTGCTAGCATTTTCAGCCTTAGAGAAAAATATAGGTTTGTATTAGACCACAATAGTATTATAAGTATTTCTGTGAAAAAAATGATGCACCTTTGCTTCTGGTGATCATGCAGGCGCCACTTTTCTACCCGCATTGTACGTTTTACCTCTTCTGGAGAAATTTCCTCTCGAATGAAGAACCAACGGTATCCCTGTAAGTGCAAAACTTTTACTTCGATTACCCTCACGAGTTATCGAACTGCCAAAAGATAACTCAATCGCCGTAGATACATGGTTTCAATCTCTAAAAGGTCCCGCAGATATCGAATAGTGTTACACCTCTTCGAGTTGAACTTCAGAACAAGCCGAAAAGGAGTTTAATCGCTGTTTGCTAGAGGATACGGGAAGTGTCGATAGGAAAATAAAAGCAATGAAGTAACTTTAACGCGGCAAAGTGAAATGTTGGATAAATTATTTATACGCTCCAAAGAGTATAAAATCGTTTTACAACATTTCAAACAGAAACAAAATAACAAAGATTGTGACTTATGATATAGAAGACTCTGCTTATCAAGAATTTACCAACACAGAATTCGCATACACAATACGGTCTAAAAATTAATTATATATATTCCAAAACCGCTTGATTTGAAGTTGATTTCGTTTCGTTTTCCTAAAGTAATTTACATTTCAAAAATGTTCTTTATTTAGAAAGTTGAAACTATTACAGAAAGTGTTTCAATTCCTTTTAATTCATTGAATTCCTAGAATTTATTTGAATTCCTTGAATTTCTAGAATTTATTTTAATTTCTTGAATTCCTATAATTCGTTTTAATTCCTCAAATTCCTTCATTCCTTTTGAATTCCTTGAATTGTATCCGATTATTTTTTTTATTCTTTAAATTCAAACACATTTGAGGGAATTCTAAACATGCTAAAAGAATTGCAAACAATTCAAGGGACTGACAGCAAGTTCGAAATAATCAAAATGAATTAATAGTCTCCAAAAAAAGTTTGGGGAATTAAAAAAAATGTATAGGAAGCTGCATATACTTTAAAAATGATTTTCAACTAATTCAATGAATTGAAATAATTCAAGAAATTAGACAAATTTAAGTCAGTCAACTAATCTGAAGATTTTATCTAATTCATGGATATAAGGGGCTTTCCACGCATTTAGGGGATGCAGACAAGTTCACGGAATTATTAAATAAAATCTTTCAGTTTGAGTGATATGTAGATTTGTTACAATATAAGTTTTCTCTCCTAACTAAAGACGTTGAGGATTTAATTTTTAAACTACATACTTTTACTTCAGAAAATTTCAGAACATTCTGAATTCATAATCAATTTTTGTGGATAATTTTCCTAAAACGATTCCTTTTAGAATTGGAGAAATTTATTTTTCAGAATGTTTTTGGGAAGCGAAAATGTGATTTCAAGCAAATATTTATTGATAACTTTGAAGAAGATTTAGTTATTTGGATTGCAGATATTGTCTGCTTTGATAACACGATAAAAAAAGGAACATGTTCCATTTATATAATATGAAATTGAAATCTTACTACCTTCTGCTTGAATATGACAGGAACCATCCGACTATCGCAGAGCTTTTTGCCTCACCATGGACATGTTTTGCTATTTCTCTTCAAAGTTTATGTATCTACTTTCTCTGTCTCACTCTTTGCAGCTTTCTCACTCTAGGAGAATATGGATCGGTCCTGACAATATTGCCGCTGGACTCACCCCACGTCTAGCCATATGATATATGCAGCCGCATTTCATATATTCCATTGTTTCCAAGTTTTCGGATCCATTTGTAAGATTAAATTTGTAATGCGGACCGCCAATCTCGCACCCGCGTCCACGCGCGGAAGAGTCGACGCATATGGCAGAACGGCCAATTTCCTCACGAACTGAATATCGTTGAACAACTTTATAATTTTGAACCACTGTGGATGGTTTTAAATTTTGCAGTTGTATATATTAATTAAAAATGAATTCGCATATCTTTAATAAAAAAATAGATTCTTTGAAACACATGTATTGCAAAATTATGATATTTTTGTTAGTTTATTTTCATATTCATGAATTTTTCAAGAAAACAAATTTCTTTTTCGATTTTCCTATAAATTCTTATATATTATTTTGATCAAAATATCAACAGTATCAAAGCTAAGGCACGTTTCTGTGAATTTAATAAATTTTGGTTGTTTCAGAAGAACTTTATTTGATATATTTTGTGTGCATAAGTTTTATTATCCATATTTCCTAGGAGTTCTACAGCGTAGTTCCCTTATAAGCTTTCTTAGGTAGCACGGAAATATCGTAATCTTTGGGACAACCTAAAGACGTCATTAGGCCATTCATGCCTGCCAAATTGATGACCCGTGAAATTTTTATATCTCAAGGGACTATTTAGGATGTGATACGTCCATAATACATTAATTGCACATATATAGACTGGGTTATGTGTATTTTGAAATATTCGTCATATTCAGCTATCATATATTCCAATTCTTCTTTTTCGCAATATTAAGAGCAGCTTCTTTTAAAAAAGTAGTTATACTGTTATAGTAGTTATAGTGTTTAAAAGTGCAGAATGAGCATCTCGAACTAAAAAACCAGTGTAAATTCAATTATATAAATTTCAACATGCAGTTTGATACAAAAAGTGTAATATGTCTTCACAGAATATGCCCCTGTAAACTTTATTTGTACCAAGTAACCTAATTTATCTAAACTTTAAAGGTACACCAAATAAGTATATATTAGCAAGTTTACTCTTGAAGTATTTAAGCAAACAAAAAACTTTGATATTGTTCAAAAGAATGTATGATAAATGTCAAATTATTACTCGCTAGACAATTTTTCTTTAAAATTGCCATAATGATATTAATATCAATCTGCTACAATGCATCGCAATACTTTGTAACTGCCTCCCATAGCCGTCAGATAATATGTATTAGCAGTAGTGCGAAAACATAAAGGCTTTCATATTTGGGGAGGATATTACTTTTCTATTAACCTGATTGAATTCTTTTCTTTAAGAGTTTATATGCTTTTTGTTACCATTGAAAAAAAAATACATCCGCTAAAAAGAACGATGGAATAATATAATTGTTGAAAAAGGGTGAAAAAACATTATTCATAAGCGTTCATGTTAAGCGGATGCATTTTTGGAAGGTTGTGTATAAAGCTGGTACCGGTAAAAGGAAAACTTCCGGTACCGACAATTTTCATACGGATTTTTTTAATAAGCATATTGTAAGGATAGAGTCTAGATTGTCGCCAAATATTTAAAAATTAATTTGTTTTATATGTGTTTAGTGCTACTTTTTGATTCTCATTGTCGGCCATCTTGCTAGTTGATGTCCTACACTAAAAAACATTGGAAAATGTTCGGGGTAAAACTGAACTTATTTCTGTGACTAAGCACAAAAGACTAATCATATAGCTGCAGGGATTGGGGTTTGACCAACATTATTTCTGTGATAAGTCAAAGGGGTGCCATCCCGTCCCCACGATATCTTGGAAAGGGGTAGGGGTTTTACCAAAATTATTGATGTGAACAATCACATTGGTGCCTAACCGCCCACATAAGATATTGGAAAGGGGTAGGGGTTTGACCAACATTAATTCTGCGACCAGTCATAAGGGTTCCTACCTGTCCACACAAGGTATTGGAAAGGGGTACGGGTTTGATCAACATTGTTTTTGTGACCAGTCATAGGGGTACCTTCCCGCCAAAACAAGATATTGAAAAGGGGTAGAGGTTGGCTAACATTACTTCTGTGACCAGTCATAGTGGTTCCTTTCCGCTCACTCATGATATTGGAAAGTGGTAGGGGTTTCACCAACATTTTTCTGTGACCAATCACAGAGGTTCCGGATTTTTGAACACAATGGTCAGGTTCCGACCGGAGTCGACGTTTCGTGCCCTGCTAAGGCAATTGTAACGGAATTTATACCTCTAACGAACCGAAAGATTGGTACAGATTTTGGATTGGAAAAGTTTTCCGAGATTTATCTGAAGCAAAGAAAAATTCCTAGCGTTCCCGGCGATCCTAATCTTCAGGATATAAGTTTTATTAGACACCATGACATTGAGAGGCCTATACATAACTAATCGTGACGGAGAGCTGCATTCAGGACATAAAATCATAGAAAGAGTCTCTCGGAATCAGACATAAGCGTCTTCTTTGCGTGCCCAGTATAGACGTTCAGCACTGGGATACTATTAATCAATACTGGGCCGATATTGGACCATTTCTAAATTTTACCTGGAGGGCAGGTACCCGATGCATCAAGTAATAGCTGGGTATTACGCGTCATGAACCGTGTAGCTGAGAGCCTGAGTATCCGGATACACATTTTGAGTTATCTATCACTAATCGTACATTTTTCAATCTGTGATTTGATTAAACACTTTAAAAGATAGAAATACGAGAAAAAGAGCAAAGGGAGATCATAAGTTGCCTTCGTTTTCTTTCCTGCTTTTTTAATTCTTTTTTTTTTAATTTTCAAAGAATTAATTAAAGCACTGAGGACATATCTATTAAGTCTATTGTAAGTAAAACTCACTGAGTGCAAAATCTAAAAATCTTGAAACAAGGACAAGGTATTTGATTTCTCGTGTTGCACCCTTCTGCACTTGTGTCCTCCAGGGAGCGTTTACCGAGGATAATTCATATTTATGACCGACCGTTCTATCAACCCCACTTCGTTTTTATACATTTAATTGAGACGTCCGTATCGGAGGCAATAGGGTGCGAACATCGTTGTCTCGAGTAGGGGAGAAAGGACAATACATCGTGGTCGATGGAGTCGCAAACCGATTCGTAAGGCTGTCGTTTCGATCAACGCGTTTGCGTGTAAGATGCATGCGAATGTCCGGTTCGTTTATTGTTTTCTCCGTTTATGGTCAAGCGTAAATAATTTTGTCAACGTAAGTCATCGATAATTATTGTAACTTTTGTTCTCATATTCAGAAATATCTCATAGTTTCATCTCATAGAATGCCTATAAAAACTGAACACCAATGCATACAATGTACATCATTGTAACTAGAGATCCTCAAGGGCGAACTTTCCAGTTTCATTGCAGCGGAAAAACTTTGTATCAAAACTCCCTTTAGGATCCCCAAATATTTCCAAACATATTATAAATCTAGAAGCGAAACAAAGCAGGTGACTCGTATAAAAATTACCCATGAAGTTTCTAGATACAGCACCACGAATCGCACGCACGACGCAGTTAGGAGCGAAAATTGAGATTTTCATCAGGCAAATGATTCATAACATTTCTGAATGGCTGGACATTTTTTAGTCATCGTAAGTAAAGAGCTAGGCTCATTTTGAGTCTGATATTGATTCAAAATTGATGAGCAGCCTTTTTAAATAGAAAATATATAAATTGAATTGCTTTGTAATGCAGAAAATTTACTAG
>NC_046657.1:138737125-138743862 GCF_010883055.1 Belonocnema kinseyi | reverse complement strand
AGATTTAGCCCCCAGTGACTTTTTCTTATTTCCAAACTTGAAAAAATGGCTCGGTGGACAGAGATT
The DNA here is from genome assembly GCF_010883055.1 of Belonocnema kinseyi. Lineage (NCBI taxonomy): Eukaryota > Metazoa > Arthropoda > Insecta > Hymenoptera > Cynipidae > Belonocnema > Belonocnema kinseyi. The sequence continues at coordinate 138,743,796 of NC_046657.1, read as the reverse complement.
TCCAGACAACGATGACGTCATTGCCTCTGTAAGTGCGATTGACCAAGTGTATAGAGCTCCAAGGAGATTATGTTGAAATATAAAAAAAAAATTTACCCCAAAAAAATTGTTTTTATACTTCATTCTAAGGACTTATTGAACTACCCTCGTAATTGAATAAATACTCAAGTAATAATTAAATGTACACTATTACACATTTAAGATAATAAACAATATTTATTAAAGATGATTGTTGCCGCACTACCTCCTGGCAGTCTCTCGTGAACGAAAAATACGTCAAGTTTGTTGCATGGATTGAACTTTTTTCCGAAAACTATGCGGGTTAAGTTGATTTTTATTTGCTTATAATTTTTATGATATTGCCCTTTACTTTTAATTAGTTTCTTATACAACTGTTTAATGCCATCACAGAAAAAACAAAAGATAATGTTTACATCGATTCCCGAGGAAAGATTCAAGGCAACAAAAACTAACCTTGCCGGATAAACTTTACATGAATCGAAGATAATTTCTCATTTCCAACCGTGCCTGGATAATCTTTCGCCTTATAATCGCTCCATTTTTATTTGCGATGTAGTTAGAATTGCGATGCAATTTTTTTGTTGCTCAATGGTATTAAATAACTTCTAATTCCTCTACAATAATCTAATTCATTTCGGAGGAGATATATCGGTAAGGACACATTTTTTCGTATTCTCTGTTTGCTGATTCTACATGAATATTTTTTCTTCTGTTTGCTGTTCTACTGTGCATTGCTGCTAAGGATGCCGTAGCAGGCGACAGCTTTTATTCCATAGTAGAATAAACTTTTGCCAAATAGCATGTAAATTTCAACAACGGGAAATTTTACGTGCAACAAAATTTAACTTCAGTTATTTCTGTGATTTCATCCATATAGAAGTTTATTTACTTGCACTATTCTTTTTTCTGTGTAAGGTATAGATCAAACCTGCAAAAACTACTGACTCTAATGTTAATTACTTCGGTGGATCTCGATGACCTTCTTATGATGGTTACAGAAACATAACATGAAGTTATACGTACAAAGTGCGACACCCGGGGTATGTACAAAATTTTCGGAAACTCATTTTTTGTGAATAGAAACTTTTAAAGATATTTTTAAGTGACTGTAATAACTATATATTAGACTACTATGTAATACAAAATCTGTTAACGTCGCGAGCACATTCTCGTGATATTCGCAGGTTGGAATTCGCGTCTGTAGGTTCTCGTATTTTGCGCTCGAGATTTATTCTTTGCATTTGAAATGCTTGAATAAAACTTTATCAAAATATCTCTTTTGTACACATTCTCATCGTGACACTCGCGATGCGTGCTCGATTTTTGATATACATTTGTAAATGTATATTTTCTGAACAACCTTAAAATAAATAAATAAACTACAATTCTTTTTTCAGACATTTTTCTCTATCTTGCGTTTTTATGCTAAAAGTAGGATTTTTGTTTTTATATTATTTTGTATGGATAAGGAAATGTACAAGTCTTCTTTTCGATTTTTGACGCATCTCGAGTCTCTTAACGTGATGGTTGCTATACAATCAAACTAAATCTCGATTCACCTAAATGTCATTTCAACTAAAATAGGATTTGTGCACGAAAAACGTGAAGCTGTTGTTCAAACATTTAATAGTGGTATATTAATTTGAAGCTATGTGCCTGACAATATTTTGTTAAAAACTTTATCACAGTTATTAGGTACGATGAGACGTCGTTCGCTAATGTCGAAGGCTTTAAATTAGGATTCTTCAAAACTTGAATTACACGAATATGCATATATCATATAATAATATGTATTAGGTCATTAGACATTCATAAAAGAATGTCATTCATATTTTCTGAAGCAGTACTTTAACTGCTTTATTTAAAACTATATTGTTATAATTATAGCTAAAAAAATTTGAGGGAATTTTTAACAAATTTTTTGGATAACTTTTTTATTATAACTTAAGTACATTTAACTGCGTTTTGAAAAATAATGAAAGTTCACATATAATAGTACTTTTTAAATTTGGAAACATTCAAAAAGTGTAAAAAAATTTTTTTTGATCTAAAACAAAAATAAACTGGAACTTAATTTTTTCAAGTGATACATAGTTAACATTATATTTATTTATGTATTCGATAAGTTGTAACATGATGAAATAAAGCCAATTACAAATAGTAGAAAATTTAAGAATGGAAGCATACTTAAAAAAGGAACATTATTAAAAGTAGTAAGTGAGCTATTGCAGTAATTACTATCAGTTTAATAAATAATACCTTAGCATTCATAAAACGATGTTACATTCATGCTTTGCAGAAATAAAAGAAGAGAAAGAAAGCATTTGGCGGGCCTATTATTATATTGATATAATAAAAATAATTGCGCCAACAGATACAAAAAAAGAAGAAAATAATAAAGTAATATATTGCAGACCCGCCAAATGTTTTTGTCATAGAAAAAATAATATTTAGAAAGGTTAAAATCCCTTAAAACCTTATAGTTCCTATAAAATCCTTCTAAATCTTCTGAAAGTACCAATAAAAGAATAAAGAAAATTTCCATCAAGGACGACATTCGAATACGAAAAAAATCGCCACCGAAAATGATTATTTGAGTAACATGAGGCACAGATCCAGAGAAGTGGCTGGAGGGGGCGGTCGTGGATAAGTTTCTTATTAGCAGTCAAATATTTATTTATAAAAAATAGCGTTCAGAAGTGGAATGAGACTCACCAAACGACCTGATAAAAGCCTTGCAGACTAGTCCTAAAAGCCATTCTACCCCATTTTTCTGAAATATTTCCAGTGATTTAAAAGGATTTCAACCAATTTCAAGGGAATTTATAGAATTTCCAATGATTTTAATTATTTTAAAAAATTCTCAAAGGTTTTAAACATTTTAATGAAATTCAAATGTTTTAACGCAGTCGAAGGGATTGCACAAGAGTCAATGAAGTGATTAGATATTATTTCAAATATTTTAAGTGATTTTTGACGGATTTCAATAGATACACAAAAATTCTAAGCATTTCATAATATTTCTTTAAACTGCAAAGAATTTCACAAAAATGAGGCGATTTGTAGTATTTCAAAGATTTAAAGATAATTTTGAATATCTCGGTCAATCTGCGTTTTAAAAGAATTTCCTTAAATTTCAAAAGATTTGAAAGAATTTCATAGGATTTATAAGACTTGAGAATATTGAAAAGGATTCCAAAGTATTTGAGAGAATTTCCGAGATTTACCAATAATTCAAGCGACTTTTAAGAGGTTTTATAAGATTTCGGAGTACTTCAGTAATTCTAAAGGATTTTAAAGACTTTTAATAAGGTATTTTAATCAATTTTCCTGGGTCTTAACGGATTTCATAGGGCTGCAAATATTTCAAGATATTGAAATGAATATCATCAGATTTAATGTAAATTGACGAGATTTCAACGGATTTTATATTAAAATGTATTTAAAGGAGTTTATTCACAAGAATTAAGGGATTTCAAAGGATTAAAAAAATGTGAAAAGATTTTAAAACATTTCTATTAAATTTCAATAACTTTAAAGGCTATTTTAAGAGATTAGAAGGACATTTTAAAAGGTTGCTAAGAATTTATAACCTCCTCCAAAATTTCGAGCTTTGTAAAAAGATTTCAAAGAATTTGACACATTTTGGGTATTTCCAAGAATTCCAACAAATGATCATTTCATTTAAAATCTTTAAAAGAACTTCCAAGGATTCTAATGATTTTAAGTAATTCAAAAAATTGTATGCGGTTTTCAACAATTTACTAGACTTATACAAGATTTATAAGGATTTTATAGGAACTATAAGGTTTTCAGTGATTTTAACGTTTCTAAATATTATTTTTTCTATGAGAAACACATTTGGCGGGTCTGCAGTATATAACTTCATTATTTTCTTCTTTTTATGTATCTGTTGGCACACTTATTTTTATTAAATAAATATAGTAATAGGAACGCCAAATGCTTTCTTTCTCTTCTTTTATTTCAGCAAAGCATGAATTTAACATCGTTTTATCAATTACAAGGTATTATTTATCAAACTAATAGTAAATACTGCAATAGTCCATTCACTACTTTTAATAATGTTCCTTTTTTTAAGTATGTTTTCATTCTTAAATTTTCTACTATTTGTAATTGACTTTATTTTATCATGTTATAACTTATCAAATACATAAATAAATATAATGTTAACTATACAAAAAATTTGTTCAAAATTTCCTCAACTTTTTTTTTGCTATAATTATAAGAATATAATTTCAAATGAAGCAATTAAAGTACTGCTCCAGAAAATATGAATGACATTCTTTTATAAAAGTCTAATGAACTAATACTTATTATTATAAAATATATGAATATACGTGTAATTCAAGTTTTGAAGAATCCTAATTTAAAGCCTTTGACAATAGCGAACGACGCCTCATCGTACCTAATATAGTAACTGTGATAAAGTATTGTCACGCATATAGCCTCAAATTAATATACCACTATTAAATTCTTGAACAACAGCTTCACGTTTTTCGAGCACAGATCCTAATGAAAGTCAATACAATTCGTAAATTTAAAATAAACAAAAAATCTATAACCCCATACAGAAAATCATTCACGGCGAATCAAAATAAAAAATTACGAAAAAATTCACTTTTTATTAACCGGTCACTTTTCACTTAATCTAACTATTTTTGAACATATTTAATTACCTTTAAATTTATCCAATTTCACTTTACAAAATTAAAAACAACGTATAGTTTTATTCAACTTTATTATATTTATTATTATTTAAATTATTGTCAGGTTTTCTTTATCGGTAATTCGGAGCCCTCATGTCACGCCACCAATCGTATATTTTTGTTACAACTCAGTCACCGCATCCTACTTTCTAACTACGCACACGACCCTCTTTCGAGCAAACCATCCACTCTGCACGAACTATAGAGTTTTAGTTGAAATGACATTTAGGTGAATCGAGATTTAGTTCGATTGTATAACAACCTCATGTGATATTGGAATTTTCGATTTTTTGCATAATAATTTCGATAAATAAAAGCATTCTGCGTTCTTTGGTTCAAAATGTGAGTGTTGTGGTGCAAATTTCAGACAATTCCAATACTTTCTTAATCATAAATGATGAGAATGTAAAAAATTATAACAAATTTATATCTATTTTTTGGGTGAAAAACTTTCGTTTATCAATTTGTTTTCGTACCTTTTGTAGTTTTTACACAATTTTTTCATTTTTGTTTTTAAAATCATTTTTGTTTCTAAAATCATTTTTGTTACTAAAACCTACACTACGCGTCCTATCAAATAGTGATTCATAGTGAATTTGCAGCTCTTTTTCGAGTACTAAATTTCATTTTATTTTCAATGTTCTTTTCACCAAATAAAACAAAAAGTATGCGTTCTATCAAGAAGTAATTATCAACAAATATGTGGATCTTTTCTGGAATCACAATTTTTGTAACTTTGTCGTTTTTCGTATCTTGCATAGTTTGACGACAAAATTGAATTTTTCATTATTGTTTGTGCAATCAAAAATTCAATTTTCGATTTTTCAAGAAAATCAAAAAAGTTGTTAGTGTCATTTTGTGGGGCTTTCAAAAAGAAATTTTTTTCTTTACTTGATATTTTTTCATACCGTGTTTTGTTTGCTTTAAAATTTTGATTTTTGATCGATTTTATAAATCTTATAAATACTTTAACTGATAGTTTACCTTCCTTCAAAAAAAGGAATTAGGATGAATTGCCAGTGTATCTGAGTGCTACGAACAATTGTCCATAAAATTTTTAAATCTAAGAGAAAATGACCCAAGAAATTTTGGAAATGCTATAACTTTCTGCATTTTTACTCAAAATTGTTACTTAACGAACTCATCCTTTCATTTAGGACCTACAAAAAGTGTGCTAAAGATAGATTCGATCCGCTCATTTTTTCGAGATTTATCGTGTTTACGGACGTCCGGACGACTCGATTAAATGTAAAATTTCGGAGAATTCTAATACTTTTTCAATTATAAATGATAACAATGTAAAATAATTATATTATTTAATTATTCATTATTTCTTATCAAATTAAAAGAGCTGTCCAGAAACAAGGCGATCCGAGCGTTACATCCCAGTCTAGCCACTAGACAGTCATTCTGTGACGCGCCAGTGTCGACTCAAGGCGGACTAGACATGAAATTTTTTCCACGAAATTCTTCCACGCAGCTTTCGGCACTCACAGAGTCTGAAAATCATACAATTTTGTCGGTTTCTGCCTGCTGTCTGTGTTTCTGTCTGTATGTTTGATTGCCTCAATTTTGTGATCTGGCTAACACAAGGTAGTGCTCCTGAGGTTTTCCTCAAATTCCTCTCCTGCAAAAGCAAAAAACAATGCTGCTCATCTTGTAGCTGCAGGAAGGCAGGGCCTACATTTTCCTTCATTTGCATGAATTACAACGAGCGGGACTGCCTAAAGGTTGCTGGGATATTGAGCGAATCCGAGGAAGAGAGAAGAGAGGAGAAATCGAATCCAACATCTGCAAATTGCTGCAAACTGAGGAAGAAGAGCATCCATCCATCCATCCATCCATCCATCCATCCATCCATCCATCCATCCATCCATCCATCCATCCATCCATCCATCCATCCATCCATCCATCCATCCATCC
>NC_046657.1:138707829-138737025 GCF_010883055.1 Belonocnema kinseyi | reverse complement strand
ATCCATCCATCCATCCATCCATCCATCCATCCATCCATCCATCCATCCATCCATCCATCCATCCATCCATCCATCCATCCATCCATCCATCCATCCGTGATTACTGCTAGTGTTTTTCTTGAGGAATATTGTATGCTTTTGTCGTTGAAAACACATTAAGATTGGAAAGATGGATAGCCTTTCATAGACTTGGTTTTGTCTTTGCTGGAAATTCGCGTCCCTTTTTGTTTTCGTACGGTTTCTCTTCACGGGGTGCTTTTGCTGCGCTTCTTTCTTATATTTGCGATAATCCCTGCAATTTTCAACATATAGGAACTTATATTTTGGAACGACACTGCTGTATGTTGTCGTACGCGAATTGACACGAAAAACTACTCACTACCGCACTAGACAACTCTGCGGTCCTTCTTTTTCATGTCTCTATTAATATAATCATTGGTGTAAAAGTACAAGATATCTATTTTCTTTAAGTAAACCTGAGTCTTCTGAAAAAGAAACATGGTTTTTCTGTACGACCGTGTATGGAAATAGTCCGTATACACTGCCCACGGTATCTGGAAATAGCCCACATGACAACTCTAAAAGTCTGTTGAAAAACTATCGAGAAAGAAGTTTTCATAAATTCTAATTCGGGAGTTACGACCGGGATTTCCAAAGTATAGTATTGCAAAATACGACTTTTTTAAAAATTGGCGCTTAGCCCCTATGGACAGTTCACCCTTCAAGTAACTCCACAATATAATTTTTTCAAGTTAAGAATGTTGTTTAAATCCGAGTTTGAATTTTTCTTGAGATAAGGGACTGATTCAATATATATTTTTTCCGAAAGTTTTAAGAGCGAAGGAAAGAAAACTTGTTGAATATCCGGTGGTTTGCGAGATCTTTGGATCAATAAAATGTTGAAAAATCAAACCTTTTGTTGAAGAAGTCATTATCTTTACGACAAATATTAATTTTGCGGAGGACAGAAATTAGCGTAGTAGACGACAGCATTTGAACGGTTAAAATCGTTCGCAAATTAATTCTTTTACTTACAATTCTGACATCATAGAATAACTCTCGAACCCAACAGCGTTTTCGAAGGGTCATGTCTTGATGATGGCGACACAAAATTTTGCGAAATACTTCGCGAAATAGACAAAAATGCAGATTAAACTGACATGAACTATGTGTGTGTTGTAGTTGTATTTGCGATCAGCCACCAGGCTAGCTGACACCTTCACGCCCTCCAAGGTTCTCGCAAAACCCCGCGTATTCTACTAGTTTTCTATCCTTCACGCTCAAACACTTTGGAAAAAATATATATTGAATCAGTGCCGTACCTTTAAAAAAAAATCGAAGTCGGATTTAACCAATACCCTTAAAGATTAAATATTGACTTACCTTACTTTGACCCAAGACAGCTTGAAAAAGATGTGTACGCATTTCAGCGATAATAATATTCGATAATATTCTATTATAACATTATAACATTCTATTGTAGAGAGACCTATAATTAGAGTGGAGATATGGCGACCCCATTGCCCGAGATTTCTGGCTCTTGAGATCAGCCACTTTCCATTGGTAGCTCTCCAATGCGACGACTTATGCGGTTTCGTCACCAGTATCGTCCATTGACATTCAAAATAGGCCTCTCTCGGTTGGAGGCCATGGCTCAGTTGAGACTGACAGCAGGACCGCACCGACGCGACGCGACGATCAGACAATGGGTCCGGACAAACGTAAGAACATCGTTTTAAAGTGTCGAAATTTGGAAAAAAAAGTATATGGAGATATTTATCAGCTAAATGCAAAACATTCAGACATTTCACTCTTTCGTAATTTTTGTCATTTGAATAAAGTAGAAAACCTCGTATTTTTAAAAAATTGGCAATGTTTCGGACACAATGTGGTCCCTTTTCAAGCCTTAGAACACCAGTTGAGAAAAGAGTAAAGGAGACACTTGAAATTCCGTTTCGGTATTAAAAATAAATATGGGTTTAGTTTAATGATTGTGAAAATGAAGACGTGAGAAGTCCAAAGAAAATCAGCAAACTTTATCAATGCGTATTTGTTAAGATACGCATTGATGGTTGAAAAACAAAATTTTAGATTTTCATGTTAGCTAAATTTCACATCAAAATACCAACATATTTTTTAATCACTGGACATCTTAATGAAACTGGACAGCCCCAAATTTGTTCTCAAATGTAAATGAGAAACAAATTTTTATTGAAAAAACATTGTAAAAACGAAAAACTCCAAAATGGGGTCGTAACAAATACGCATTGATAAAGTTTGATGATTTTCTTCGGACTTCTCTCATTTCCATTTTCACAATCATAAGACTAAATCCATATTTATTTTTAATACCAACACGGAATTTCAAGTGTCTCCTTTACTCTTTTCTCAACTGGTGCTTTAAGGCTTAAAAAGGGACCACACTGTGTTCGAAACGTTGCCAATTTTTTCAAAATACGAGGTTTTCTATTTTATTCAAATGACCTTTCCTTCTGGAGACTATTTCTAACATATATATCTACTATATATATATATATGCTAGTATATACTAGTTTTCCAAAGGGGTATCAATCTCTCTCTGCAGCTCATTATTTGTGAATGAACCTTCAATCTTTCCAATAGAAATATAATAAGTTTATAACAGAGGTTAAGAGGCTATAAGAGGCTTCACAGCAGTCAATTCAGGCCACAGGCAGGACCCGCTGATGGAGTGCTGCGTCGTTGCAGACGCACCTGTCAATTAGCAGGTCTTCTCGGCAGCCTGCTTCACCTTTTTTCAAGCCACATTGCTCGTACATCTCTCTCCACACAAGCTTAATTCTTCAAACAATCCTGTTGTTTAGGCCAGCTGCTAAGATCTTATACAGTGTGTTAAAACAAGTTATTGGTCTTTAAATGTAAGGTGTATATGCGGGCAAGATTTGGTGTGTACAAGTAAACTTCTTCCGCCGGAAGTTCTTGATACGATCTGCTTCTGCTGCGGAGACTTTCTTCTTACACGAAAGTGCTTTCTTCACCTCTTTGGCAGTGAATGTGTGTATAATATTTCCAAAACATCTCTACCTCGCTGAGCTTGGTAAATTTTTGATAGAAACAAGGCAATTGCTGAAAAGGCGTAATGGTCAGCCTGAAGCTGTTGATTCTCCCTGATCCGCCTCTTCGTCTTCTGCATTCCCCTTTCTGCGCCAGATAAAATCCGTATTTTGTCAAGAATATACTGCTTTATTGTCAGCGGCTTTGACTTATTCAGTGTGTGATTGATGATCCTCACCATCGAAAACCTTTCCGTGATCAGTCTAACAAATATCATGCAGCTAATTACTCACTAAAAGCAGGATGCATTCTGTATTTTTTATCCAATCTTCTTGTTCAATTGATGTAAGCATCTAATGTTCTTTTGATCCATGGTAGGTTTAAACCTTCGATTTTAGTCAGTCAAAGATCTCGCAGCACCATATACTGAATAATTCATGGTCCAGAGTTCGGACTTTTGCGAGTTTTTTTCTTCATGAAGGTAGACATCCATTTCAGCTAGATCTTGGGGCTTAAGAGGGACTTGCAGTTCAATGTTCCTCTTTATCTTAAAATCGCTATTATCTCTCAGAAGGTGCAGCAAATGGGGAAGCCTTCCGCATACATATCTATTTTTCAAGGGGTAGGCATGTTGATATGGAAATGCCATTTTATGTGAAATTATTAATTTCAATACCTGAAAGTGTACATTCAAAATTGACATTATCCGCACTTTCAACAGACGTGAAGGAAATAAAAGGAAAGGTGAAAAGTAGGAAATATTGAATAGCAAAAGTTTGAATATAATTCATGTTTTAAAGGTTAAGAAAATGAAAAATGTTAACTTTTAAAATATATAAATAAAAGTTCCCCAGTTTTAAGTTAATTTCAGAATAATTGAATTTATCACGGTTTAAAACTACATTTATATATCTCTTCGGCTTTGGTTTCGATTCCTTCAGAAACGAACCGAAGGGCCTCAGAAAAAGCCACCGCACGCCTGCTCTTGTTGCGGATAGAGGGTTTCTGTACGAAGGGTTTCTACAGAATATGGTTACAATAATTAATAAACGTTCGCGAACAATTGTCCGGAAATGCTTCCGAAGGAATGAACCTTAAGAGGGGGCGTAACAACCGTGCTGGAAGCTGAATGGCAAATGGCTGAGTTGTCTTAAACGGTTACTTTGAGATGCAGGGCGACCTCCCAGATTATGCGGCTTTATTTTTGCATGTGAAGATCTACAAGCGGAGACGAACTCTTTTACAGCTGTTCGTGTGAACAGAAATAACAATACCAAACCGCTAATAAGTTGTAGATGCATTTCAAAACGATCAAACGCGAGAGCACCCGATTATGGGTCGGCAAAGAGTGCCGTTCACCCTAGAGTGCTGAAAATAATTTATATTTTAAAACGAGGACGAACCAGGAAAACGCCTACATTTAATGGAAGAATAAACTTAAAGCTGACTCGCTAGACTGCTACGATGTCAACATTATCTTCGCCCACGTAGGCTTTTTGACGTGTGCACACACAATGGTGCTAGAAACATATAAAGCTTCAACGCGTTTTGCATTAGTCATTGTCAAATAAACGTGCCTATCTCTTGAAAAATGGTTATGTACGCAAAGCGCTTTTCCAAATGCTGCATGAACAAGCTGCAGACGAAGATGAAGGAGCTACATTAAAACCAACCGTTGAACACCAACACTTTTAAAAATATAATAGCGATTTTAGGACAAGGAGCAACATTGGCATGCAGGTTACTCCTAAGCAGCGAGATCTGGCTAAAATGAATATGTATGTTTGTAAGAATATTTCGGAGGAATTAGAACTCTAGACCATTAATTGATCAGCATAAGATGCTGCGAGAGCTTTAGCTGGTTCAAATCGAAGTTTTTAAATTACGATGGATAGAAAGACCAAAAAACGCTTGCGTCGACTTAAAAAAAAGATTGGATGGGAAAAGAGAATGCGTCCGCATATTCGCCTAATATTTAAAGTCTCAAACGCGAATTACGCAGTGTCTGATGTAAGGACGAGTTATTTTTGTAGCAAAAAAAGCAACTTATGTACCTTGGAGAATTACAGGCGAATAACTTGCTTGAACACACTGTATAAGTTTCTAACAGCTGCCCTCAATAACAGGATTATTGAAAGAATTTTGCCTCCGCAGAGAGAAATGTAGGAAACACGTGCCTCGAAAAAGGCGAAGCAGTCCCTGAGAGAACCTGTTAATAAACGGGTGCGACTGCAAAGACGCAGCAGCCTATCTTAATTCTTCTGGAAAGATTGAAGGTTTGTCCACACACAGAGTGGCGTTTTTCAGGGCGATAGCATAACCCCTCTGCTTTTTTGCACTGCTCTTCTGCCTCTATCTCTGGCACTACGAAATTATTCTAGATACCTCTGTGGTCACCCTGAATATCGCGAGCATATGGTCACTTATGTATTTGACATAGATGTTATTGGATATCCTGACGTTTGTAAAGACCTACACATACCTGGGTGTGTCTCAAAGCTGCATTCAGGACGTAAGTTCAGTGAAGAAGTTTCTCTTTAGTAGATACAAACATCTTCTTCGACAGATTTGGCCTTCAAATGTGACGGTGTTCAAAAAAGTATCTACGACTAATATGCTTGACCTCTGGATCTACTCTACTCGATTGGGTTGGTTCAATGGACGAAGAACCAGATTACGACCCTAGATATCGCCATACGTACAATCGTGCATGTGCATGAGGGCTTGCATATCAATGCGTCTGTTCCGCAATTAAATATCTCACGCCGTCAAGGCGGACGCGGGTTTCTGAGTCGTCAATGTTATCATAATAAAATTGTACTGCATTAATCCATCTAGATGCTTCACATCTAAAACTAGAAGTAAAGAAAGCAGAGATTAGAAAATGCCTCCAACAACTACTCAAAAAAAATGCACGCCAATTTTCAAAAAATGTAGAAAAACATTTCTTGTCGAAGGAGAAAACTTTTTCTTTCTTTCGATCATCATGGCTTAATGCAGGTACAAAGGATTTATTTTCGAATGTCAGGACAGTGTCATTTCCACCTTCGGATACCGTGACCGCATTTTATGTCAAGAGGTTTCGGCGTCCCGTTCATGGCACACTGGGTGTGTAACCACCCTTAACTTATTTCATAGATAAAGACTGTTTAATATACATATTTTTTAACTTTGCAAGGGGGAAATAATATCTCTAGAATGTCAGAATTACAGCTGTGCAAGTTTGGCATTTTTATTTTAATTTGGCAAAAGATAGTAAAATTTCAAACAAAATAGCTTTACAAAAATGATGGAAAATGATCCAAAATGGAAAAAATTGCGTTTTTTCGGATATTTTCTTAAAATTGTATGAAATTAAAAAAATCGTAGTGATTCATAAACTGTACACTTCCAACTCTAAGGTGGTATTCTTAGTTCTTTTGTCATAAAAAAACTATACTTATTTTTGAAATCTGAAGATTGTGAATATATACCCACGACGCGCTTTAAAATGCTTAAAACTCGAGAAACATGGCCAAAAATATGCCATGCCACTTGTGAGATGGATGCAGAAAGCTCTCGTCCTTGTGTTACTTCGTTTCCTTAAGACACAGGAGGGTTTTGCCGGCCTGTTTTTGACAATCGTGAGATGCAGCGATAGGTGTAATTTACTGTAGTTCTAATGGCAGCCGGTTTCATTTTCATAGATGGCACTTGCTTCTGGTGGGAACCTGTGGTTGTTTTGTAACCTTTTATAGAAAATATATATATATATATATAGAGAAAGAGAGGGAGAGAATACGGATACTATCTGACGCTAAGAGAAGTCTAGAGCGGAGAGAGAGGTGGGTCAGAGGAAATCAACAGTTTCTCTCTGACCCATCTCGAATCTTCCAAGACCCTCAAGTTACTGTTGACCACCCGCCAAAACCAGAGGAGGTCGGAGTATTTTGGAGAAAAGTTTACAAAGTGCAGCATAGACTAGACCAAGACTCAAATAACATAAATAGCTTCAAGGAGCTGTGTGATGCCGTCATAACACCTGATCAAGAATGTCCACCCATCACTACCGAGGAGGTGAAAAAAGTATTAAGAGGGATGAAGAACTATTCCTCACCGGGACCAGATTGTATCAAAACCTTCTAGTGGAAGAAGTTTCCTTCAACCCATCAGTATTTGTCCCGTATTTTCATCTCATATTTAAAGTCGGAGGAACCAATTGCGGAGTGGTTGGGGGAAGAGCGCACAATACTCCTGCCGAAAATAGGCAACTTAGCTGACCCGATGAATTACAGACCAATCACCTGTCTCAACACATTATATAAGATATTCAAAGCTATCCTAACGATAGGATTGTTCGGGAAATTGAACCTGTGTGGCAAGAAATGTATGAAAAGCGCGGCTTAAAGAAAGGCGTAGCAGGATATCGGTAGAACCTGCTCATCGATAGATGTGTTTGCAAAGATGCAGCATCCTACTAGCGTCACCTATCGATGGCCTAGATTAATTACCGAAAAAATTTCGATTCGACCATTCATAGGCTTCTCATCTGTCGTTCGGAAAGCTTAAAGGTTGATTTGCAAATCGTCAGGTGCATAGAGAGATTGATGCCGCTTTGAAATTTCAGATTTACTATATCATCTGCAAAAAATTGTGTGACAACTAACAAGGTCACCTTTCAGAGAAGTGTCTTTCAGGACGACACCACGAGCCCACTCCTCTTTTGCTTCACATTATTGCCACTATCTCTAGCACTTCCTTATTTCGACGGGTACTTTTGCGGCAAACCTGCAGATCGAAATTAAAAGGTCACTCATGTATTTCCATGGACAATCTTAAGATATATGCTAAAAACAAAGAGCAACTACATCTAACTCTAGGGATTGTCAAACGATATACTTAGGAAATAGAAATAGAAGTTGGGTTAGGCAATTGCTCCAAGGTTTATTTGAGGCGAGAAAATCTTAATGGCATCCCTGAAGACCCTGAGCTCGTCGATTATACATACCTGGGTGTGCCACAGAATCGCATTCAGGATGTGACATTTATAAAGGATACTCTCCAAAGCAGATAAAAACGTCTCATCTGGCAGATTTGGTCTTCCGAACTTTCGGCGAGGAACAAAATATCTGCAACGAACATGCTTGCCGCCCCGGTAGTACTCTACTCATTTGAAGTGGTTGGAAGAGACCCTCTTCCTAAAATGGTCAGGAAGCACGAAGAAGTGGGCAAAGGAGCGTTTCTGTACAAAGCAGCTGATTAGGCTGCTGAAACAATCGGAATTAACTTTAGTATTAGGAGTGAGCAAAATGCATCAAATAATATCTATCTCGAGTAGTCACTCCTGAAAGCCTGGATTGAGAAAGCACAAGAGAAAAACTTCCGCGAACAGCTTCTCGATAAGAGGATGCAAGGCATCTTCCACAGAAATGTGGACGATCCATCAAGGTCGTATGGCACAATGCAACACTAAGAGTGCTATATTACAATCTCTGTCACTCTTATGGCATTAACCTTAATATCGCTCCTCTAAGTGCTCCTAGGAAAATAAAGTCAATTGTCAAGAATGAGAAATGCCGCATAAACTGGAACTTTATATTCTCGACAATTGTTTCTGTTGCACAATCGAGGTATGACATGGATCTTCTTGACTTTGAGAATTGAACCATGTGTCATCGGCGTTCTTGAAGGTGCCAAGGTTTCACGGGTTAAGAGCCTGAAAAGCATCGTCATTTGGTCGCTCATTGTCCTCAGGGTGCAAGAGACTTTTTCCGGAGCGTCGTACTGATTCCGTTACAGATTATAACCACCTATTTCACGGTCGTGAGACGTGTTTGTGGTCGAACTATAATTTTCTTCAGTTTAAATTAAGAAGACATGCTATTTTTTTATTATGAACTTAAATTTTCTTAGTGACTTTTAAAGCAATGGAAACTCATTAAGATTATGTACTAGATTAATAAAAATTGATCAGTTAAACTAATTTCACGGATGATTTATTATTTATAATTATAATTTAATTTTTTGTTTCAATCAATCCATTAATTGCAAAAGATCAAGTAATTAGAATTAATTTGGAGAATTTGTACAGACTTGAACATTTTATCTTTGGTATTAGAGCCACAATCAGGTTTTACAGAAAATCCATGTTTTTTGTGTTTGTGGGATAGTAGGGGTAAAAAGAATCATTATACTAACAAAGCATGGCCAACGAGAATTTCATTCGAGCCAGCTTTGCAAAATATTAAGCAAACCACGTGAATCAATCAAGACAGACTATTTCTACCTTCTCTCCATATTAAATTGGGTCTCATGAAGCAATTTGTTAAGGCTCTTAACAAGGAAGGCAAATTTTATTATTGATGTAGGTTTTTTGACTAGGGAAATTAATTAATTGTTTAAGATGTTAATTTTGTTTGTCTACTTGGTCATAATCAATATTAATAAAATATTTATCCTTTTTTAATAATATTGATTATGACCAAGTAGACAAACAAAATCAATATCTTAAACAATTAATTTCGCTGGTCAAAAAACCTACATCAATAATAAAATTTGAATTTCATGTTTCGAAAGAAAACTCTTACAAGAATAAGGAATGACGTTGACATTCTGCTTGTAAGGAGATTGTGAGGAAAGTGTTCTCGTCGCTCCGTAGCTCAGTTAGAGCATCAGACTGGCAATCTGAAGGACCTGGGCTCATATTTCAGCAGAGCTAGGGAGCGTTTTTTTCACAATTTTAAAAAATAATCAATGTTTTAATAATATTGATTATGACCAAGTAGACAAACAAAATTAACATCTTAAACAAAGAAGGCAAATGTTATGAACAAAGAAAAAAAAGCTGCGTGGACGAGTTTCAAAAATGTCATGGAAAACTTTCTTGGTAATCATAAAAGTAAAAACTTTAAGAAAATAGTAGCTGATCTGGTAAAACTTTGGAAAGCTCGGTTGTTTGATGAACCTAAAGTTGCATTTCTTGGATTCTCACATAGATTACTTTCCAATGAATTTGGGGGATTACAGTGAGGAGCAGGGAGAAAAATTCCATCAAGACATAAAGGAGATGGAACGTAGGTATCAGGGAAGGTCGGATGTGAATGTGTTAGCAGATTACTGTTGGACATTGCAAAGAGAGGTTGTTCAAAAAGGGGTGAAATGTCACATACACACCCTGCATAAGTCCTTCGAGAATAAAAGAAAAAGATATCATAGGAAAAAATCAAATCAAATTTCCTTCGCGTGTCAGGGACAGTTTTCGGTGTTTAAATTCATCTTTTCAGGGTTATGAATCGAATGCGACCTCGCCAAGTCAAATGACCTTTAAATTTGGGCTCAGCGATCCTGAAAACTTATAACTGCTTTTCTTTCTGGGTGTTTCCATTAATTTTCCATCTTTCATAATTTTTTTTAGATTAGGAACGTCATGCGACCTGACCGAGTCAAATCAAGCTTAGATTTGGATTTTGCGTTTATTAGTTTATTAATAAATAAACATTAGAGGAAACTACATTTCAAACAATTTTCTTCTTTTCTGTGGAAAAGAGTGAAAATAATTCACTTGAAGCAACATAACTATTCGAAAAATCATTTTTGTTGTGCTTGACTTATCATTTCTTCATCAATAAAAAGGCGATGCAAGGTTAAATATTTTAGAAAAAACCGACACTTTCTAGCAGTTATCTAAGAAAAGATAAGTAAAAACAATATTGAATTGTTTAAACAACTTTTTCGGTAACTTTCATTAATTACATAGACCCACAAAAAATAGTTGTCTGCACGAGACAAGTGATTAGACGATCCTTATGGATTTAGAGATGCTGAATCCGAATATGGCCTCAGAATTTGTCCTCTACATCTCGGTTTTCTCCTAGATGTAAAAGGTAGGGAAAAGCCTAGGAATTTTCTCGTCAAACAGGCCATACCAAAAATTAGTCGGCACGGAACAATTGAATAGGCTACTGTTATGGATTTTGAGCCACTGAATCCAAATCTGGCCTCAGAATTTTTCTTATAGATCTCAATTTCCCCCTAGATGCAAAAAGTACGGAAAAGTTTAGGGATTTCTGGTCCTATAGGCTATACAAAAAATTTGTCGGCATGAGACCAGTGACTAGACTACGCGAAAATAGGGACATCGATATTATTTTCTTACGTACAATCACTTGTAGAGACTTAGTTTGTACACAGAATATCATTAGTGTGCCTTCTATTTCCCATAGCTTGGGTAATTCTAGGGATATTGAAGGGCTTTCTCAGATTATATAGATTTACACGGGAAAAAATAACAAAAACCTAATATCCTTTACAGTTTTGGGTGTGAAATCAGTCACTTGTCCCGTGCAGACAACTTTTCTTTTGGTGGGCCTTTGTGACCAGAAATTCCCTAGGCTTTTCTCTGCATTTTGCATCTAGAGAGAAAATGGAATAAATCTGAAAAATTTGGGGTTCATATTTAGATTTAGCACGAAAATCTGCAAAGGATATGGCATTATTGTTATTTTTTCCCGTACGAATCTATATAATATGAGAAACACCTTCAATTTCCCTAGGATTACTTATGCTAGGGGAAACGGAAGGCACACTAGAGAATTTATGTGTACAAATCAAGTCTCTATAAGTCGTGCCACTTCAAAATATAACATCCATCTGTCTATTTTCCCGTATAATGATATTATCAAAATAACGTTCAGAATATCCCTTTGATTTTGCCTATTTTCTGCATCTAAGGGAAAACTGAGACGTGCACGAGTAATTCTAAGGCCAGATTTGGATTCAGCAGCTCAAAATCCATTAGGATAACCTAATTATTTGTCTCGTGCAGACAAATTTGTTTTATGGCCTGAGGGACGAGAAAATCGCTAGGCTTTTCCCTACTTTTTGAATCTAGGGCCTGTGTTTTTACCTCTCTGAGTGAAAAAAGGACAGAAAGGTAAAAATTGCCGGAAAACTGCAACTACCAGGTACTGATATTGATAAAGATAGTCATAAACAATAATAATTTGTTGAAACAATTACGCAGCCGCACAAAAAAAAACGTGTGCGGATCTGGTAACAAGACACACGTATTCCTATGAATTTTGGGGCGCTGAACTCAAATTTGACATAAAAAATTACCCATCACGACATGGTTGAGCCATAACCTCAAAAAATGACGAAAAATCATGCACTGAGGCAAATAAATTTCAAAATAATGCCAGTGATGCAAATTTTCACTTCAAAAACATGTCGACAGCTGTGAAGGATCAACCCTTGCCTGATATCAACTTATTTAACATAACTTTACCCAACAGAACCTGATCTCACCTAACCTGAATTAAGAGAAATTTATTGAACTACACGTAAAGCTCTGGATGCATATTTTCCCAGTAACAAGTAGAATTGACCGCATTTCAATTAACCTGACAATGTTTGTATAAATTAAAATGTAGAACTGTAACTTAAACATGCAAATGAATAAGAGTTTTATTCAAAATTTTTTCCTCTCTGCTTTTCTTAAACTTAAGGGATATATTTGTACTATCTTTCGCGTTTAGATTTTATCTTGCTTTTTATCGTACTTAAATTGATTTATAGACCTACTTCAGTCTATTTTCTGCCTGCTATAAGGTGTCCTTTTTTCTTCGAAGGAACGATGCAAAGGGTTACGCTTACATTTAAGACCTACATTCGTTTCCCTTTTCAACATCCAGCAAAAATCAGCCATCATGACCTCGTCCCATCTACCCTGATATCGTTGTTCCATCACTTTTATGTCTTGAAGAAAACGTTCCCCTTGTTCTTCGCTGTTTTGTTGGCTAAAGTTATGTTAAATAAGTTGATATCAGGCAAGAGTTTATCCTTCACAGCTGTCGACATGTTTTTGAAGTGAAAATTTCTATCACTGGCATTATTTTGAAATTCATTTGCCGCAGTGCATGATTGTTCGTAATTTTTTGAGGTTATGGCTTTACCATGACGTGATGGGTGATTTTTGATACCGAATTTGAATTCAGCGCCCCAAAATCCAGAGGAATACGTGTGTCTTGTTACCAGATCCGCACACTTTTTTTGTGTGGTTGTGTTATTTTTACTAAATTTAATTAATTATTAAGTGATGCCTATTGAGAGATAGACAAACAGTTGAAAATTTCAGAATAAACCGCAACATTCTACCAATAAAGCAAGAGTGAATATTATTACAATGATAATAAATTGTTTGAACAATTATTTTTGTTAACTTGAATTCATTATTACCTCAGTTTAATTGAAAATTAGGCAAATAGCTAGAAAAATAATATAATATTATCAATAATTTAATAAATTGTTTAAACAATTAATTGTCTTACTTCTAATTAATTACATAACTAATCTTAATTGAGAATTTGACTAAGAATGCATTTTTTTAAACTGCAATGTTGTATTATTTTTCCAAGAGAATATTATTAACCGTAATAATAAATTTTTTGAACATTTACTCTGATCAACATTGATAAACTATCACTAGCCTCTAATTAAAAATTGCAGGACGAGTGGAAAATTGTTGAAAAAACCGAGTCTAACTCCACTGCTGGAACGTTTTCATTTGTTGTTGACGTTCTGGGACGTTAAGGGCGAGGTTCGTCTTCGACATCCTCTCGACCTTCTTGGGACAGCTTGTACCACTTATACACATTTTTCTCACTCAGAGTAGACTCACCGTATGCAACTGTCAATATTTCAAGAGTTTTAGAGCACTGGATTCCATTTTTCACACAAAATTTAATGCAAACTCTTTGTTCCATTTCTGTCGAAAGAAGAAAATCGCCGAGCACACCAGACCCTTCTAACCTTTTACGCCTCTGCCAGAAAAAGAACACGAGCTATATAGTCAAAACTGTGATCATATGATCGTGACGAGTGTACCAACACAACAAAACAAAAAAATTTAAAACTTGAATGTACGTAGCCCGCGAAAATTGAAAAGTCACCTTACTTTTTGAACACACCTCGTATTCCAATTCGACCGATAATTTTACACGCGGAAACGTAACATTCATTATGTGAAAGAATAAAATAAAATGAAGTTTATCAGGGCGACAGGTTTCGAACACTCGAAAAGCTCAAACTTCGTACAATTTCATGAAGATTGAAGAAACGCAAGCCGGAGATCTTACCACTTACCTAAAACACATAAGGTACTATGGGTATTTTTTTAAGTTTAAATATTCCGTAAACAAATTATGGAATGTACGTTTCGAATAAGCGCATTTTTTCCGTTCCAATAGCAGAAAATGTTAAAGGGAACATAGGAATAGCTCGGATTCGGTCTATTTTTGTGTGAAAGCTGTCAAAAATGTTGAACATAGCTGTCAATTTCCTCGCATTAAAAATAAAAATTCTCCAAAATTGAAGGATGTTTCCGCCAGGGTAAAATTAAAAATCTTTGGTAAAATTCAAAATCTCGATGTAATTTTCAATCATAATTGGGCGCCAATGGGGCCCCAACTAGGCAGACCAGATAACAAAAAATGAAACTAGTTAAGAGATTAATCAACAGTGGATGCAATCCCACTTGAATCCTCAAACTTGTCCAATTACTCCGAATTTTTTATAGTCAAAACTTATGTTGATAAAGCCGATAATTATTTGATTTTTTTATTGGGCTTATATTGGACATACCAATAGAACACCCAATGTGGGCGTTCTAAATTAATTTAAAGATTATTTTAATTATATAAGTAAGTGGATGCAATCCCATCCAAATACCGAAACTTTTCAAATTATCCAGAAGTTTTAATTATCAAAACTAATGTTGATAAAGCCGATCAGTGTTTGATTTCTCTTTTGGGTTTAAATTGGGCTTACCCATAGAACTCCCATATAGCGAGCACTATCGGAGCAAACAAGTTTGGCTCCAAAATGTAACCTCAGTTATATGCATATAGGAAGATAAAATGTCGACTGTAAATAGCTGCTATTTACATCGGCAGTTTTTTGTAACTGCATCCGTTTAGAAATAAATATAACTCGGCTTATTTTTGATAAAAAAACACCGTGCAAGTAATTAATTATGCTACAATTATGCTATACATTTCCATACTATATGAATTCTTTTTGAATATTACTTGTTTATTATATTTTGTTGGAAAATTCTAAATTAAATTAAACTGCTGAACATTTTTTTTCTCTCATCCTTAAGAACTTATGGCCATTCAATTTTATGCATAACTAAACTTTTCCTTTTGACTTTACTGTGAGTTTATAATATATTTTACAATTTATTTTCTTCATACCCAGTGGACACAAAATTTGGCGACGTCTTTACGACATCGTTGCGACATCCTATGTCCATGTCGTTTCGGTGTCTTCGCGATATCGTAAAGACATCGTCAGATCATACGACTTATTTACGATATCGTAAAGACACCTTAACCACATGGACATAGGAGCTCGTAATGTTGTTGTACAGATTTCGTAACGATGTCGTAAAGACGTCGCCAAACTTTGTCCCCGCTCGGTATACTTAAAATAATGAAACTTAATTTTGAATTAAATAGAAGCTCTAAATTATAATCGTAATTTCCTAAATGCGACAAAGAGATCAGCAGATTACAGTAACATTTTCATGAGAAACAAAAATAAATCAATTTTTTTTTTAAATTAGCAATTTCTAATTTTGAATAACCCTCTTGTATTGGTTAGGGGGCTTCCATATATCACGTGGCCCAATTTTTGCCACTTTTTGACTCCCTCCTCCCCCCATGTGATCCACTGTGGCATTATCGCCGACCCCCCACCCCCTTAGCATGGTACGTGTTTTTCTTCTAATTGTTTGTAAAATGAAAATAAAACAAAAAAAATGTGAGTGGTAGCAACCACGTACGTAGTTGCGGCCAGAATTTTCTTGCCTCGACTTATTAAATAATGTAAACAGACAAAAAGACGTGGGGAATAGGCACTCGGTTTCGTTTTCAAGGATCGAATTTAGTACTCCGCACGCTATTTCAAAAAAGGAATAAGCTATGCATTTTATTATTTTTTACACTTGAATATAAAACCACATAGCTCGGACGCGTATTAACTCCTCCCCTATGTGTACCAGCGTGGATTTTTGTACCCCCCCCCCCTAAGCCAACCACGTGGTTTATGGAAGGCCCCTTAACGTATTTAGCTGCGTGAGCCGTAACGCCGCAGACGGCCACTGTCGTCTGCACTAAAGCAGTCGCGAATTCCATTTTTTCTTGAAGTCGAGTCCGTTCAATTCTCCGTAAAATGAGGTTATTTTTACAAAGTTCTTTGGTTTTTTAAAATTAAAATAAACAAAATAAGGGATTGTCTTGTGCTGTTTCTCATATTCACTTGCGTATTTGTACCAAACCACATATATTGCAGAAGACACCACGTCAGATGCTTTTAGGACTGAGCTGACAATTGAAAGACTGAAATGGAGTTCAAAAGGAATAAGAGGAGACTAAAAAACCTTAAGTCATAAATAAGCATTAAATTAAAAAAATAAAAACAAATTGTAATTATTTTTTAATTTCAACTTTATGGATTAAATTATTTTATTACCTCAATTACCTCAATCTAAAAATTCGTTGGGCTGACCGTCACAACCCAGACATAACCCCAAATTAAACTTACCACATGGGGAGCAGTGTTTAAAAATATGATTTAATGTAAATATATAAGACAAAAATACAGCTTTAATGTTTAAAAACTGCAAATTCACAACACACGAGGCTTTGGCCTTTAACTTCATTTCAGAACTATGTACACAAGGGTGGCTCAAAAACGCTTTTCTTTAAAGATGAACGACCCCCTCCATTTCATTCCAAATCCAAAAAAAGGAATTCTCAATTTTTTAATATATTTTTTTATATTAACAGGTTCCGGCTTTAACTTAAAGTTTCATATGTGAATTGCATGGGGAAAAGTCACTTTTTTGAGTTTTTGAATAATTTTGTATAGTTTAAAAAAATGTCGCTGGAAAGTATACTGTCCGATAACGGATTTTGAACCACGTACCCCCCTTTGTGAGATACCGTAAGTATTGACCCCCCCCCCCCCTATGTCACGTAATGCATCAAGGCCAGGGATTTTTTGGATTTGAAGACCTAACCTTGTAAAGAGAGACAGGAATTTGGTCTCCTCATTCTCATCCCTAGGATGTATAGCTATTAATGATCCATTATCACTTTGCATCATACGACAGGGAGAAGGAAAGAATCCAGTTCGTAGAACAGTGCGTTGGATACTTCTTAGGGGCCGACAACAGTTAACGTTACTGCATTTTGAAATCTGTAAAAAGGGCTATCATTATAATAAATGTATCAATTTAAATTCATTCTATTATTAATGAACAGATACATAATTCTTCTATCAGTAACTTACCTGAAGAAAATATTGTGATTCACGCACATGACACGGATACCAATCGTCACTTTATGAGGAGCTTTATACTCAGCAAGTACGGGGTGCGCATCAATCACTAATTCACTCCATATACTGGCCAAAGTGGTCCCAGCATTAGCAGCATTTTTTTGCTCCAGCTCCTCATCTATGGTTTTTCTAGCCTTATCAAGATGTGTACCATATGTATCATGACGAAGAATGACCCCTGAAAGCTTGTTACTGAGTGGCGCCGTTCTCCTTTCTCCTCGATTGAATGCACTGCGACCAGGTGCATTAGCGACAACAAATATTGCATCAAGGTCAAGTTCTTTGATGTGTTGAGTCGCATGAGCAATAACCTTCGGGTATCCATTTAGCATTAAAAGTAAGATGTTACGGTTTCATAGGGATTGAAATAATTATAAAGACCAGCACAAAGTATGTTAAAAGTTCATTACAATTATTTAGGCGAAACAAATATTTCCTTACCTTGGATTTTCATCGGATTCTCCATCAGCAGATATAATTACAATTGGTTTTACGCAATCAGCAACTTTTAAAATTACGTGGAATTCTTTAAGATTCAGTAAACTTTTGAAATAGATTGCGTGAGTAACTGCAGTCGGCGAGTCATGTTTGCCACTTCTGATGGCAATGTAAGTAGGCCCTGAATAGTTCACATATTCTGGATTTCCTTGGCCTTGTGGTTTTATTACAATGCTGCGTAAACGGATGGGATAAGCTTATGTCGTTCTGCTATTGTCCAATCATGGTTTGGAAGCTGTACTCTGTACTCGACATGCATCACCATCGGCGACTGTTCGTGTACTGCTGTAAATCCTATCGGAACTCTTGCCTTATCATCCTGAGATATAAAAGCAACTTGTGGAGGACCTAGCATAGATGCCAGGGATTCCAAATAGTGCACTGAAGTTGCGCAAAATTTACCGTCAGGGTGTGCTTTGTGACTATCATTTTGTGCCTTGCAAAGTCTTACTAATACAGTAACTACGTGTCTTTTCCCTTCTAGGGTAACCGAACTTTTTGGGAGAAGTCTCAAATAAGTTGCTTTTCTAGATATTTTAAACCCTATGCTTAAAAGTTTCTCGTGCATTTAATCCAATGTTTTGCAAGCTCTAATTTCTTCTGTTCGACGCCTATCTTCTGCAGCTCCACCAAATGGAGCTATGTCTACTATAGCTTTTAAAAGCCCCGGCTGATCTACCTCAATGCGCGGTCTACCAGTCTTCTTACTTTTTGCATCATTAGACGAAATCTGATCTAGTTTTCTTTTTACAGAATCTCTGTATTTATTTTGGTACGTAGCTTGAAGTTTTTTCTTCTTAAGACTTTGTTTCATTTTTGCTAGTTCCTTTTTAGTGTTTTCAATGTGCTTTTGGATTGAATCGCCTCCCAGATTAGAATCTCTAGCAAGAATTTGACTATTTAATTTGCTTTTTAGAGCATGAATTTTGGCAGAAATTAGATCTTGAGAAGGCTTGGTGTATTTTCTATGTAAAATATCTAAAGAGACTGGAGATGGTTCGACAAAATTTGTTTTCGGTTTTTCTAAAATAATTTCTTTATTCTCTTCTGTAGTATCGTGAGACGTTGAAGCGATGGGTGGTTGAAAGAAATTTATTGCATTATTAATATTATGGAAAGCCTTCGTTGATGAACATGCAGTCTGAAATAAGCGAAATAGACGTAATATTTAAAGGTGTACAGTCGTTTATTCGCCAATTTAATACAAAATTAGACACGCTTGGAACACGCGATTTTTCTAAATATAATAAAATTTAACTGCACAAAAAACCGGCGAGTATTCCTTCGATTATCATAATTTTTAAAATTAAAATAACTTCCTTTTTTGGTTTAAAAATAAATCCAAAAGTCCATTAGAATTTTCGAAATTCGACTTGTTTTAATATTCGAATAAATTGAATTTTAAACATTCGACTTGACTTTTGGATTTATTTATGACCACAAAAAGGAGTTATTTTAATCTAACCGGTTTGATGTACATTTAAATTTTTGTTATTTCGAAAAATCTAATTTTCCAATTGTGTCCAAATATGTACCTACGTATTATTAGAATACACAATTGCATACCTCTAATAAAGTTTCTTTCAGAATTTAAGTATACTCGTAAAATTAGAAAATAAATAAATTTTTAAATCCAAATTTAAAATATTAATAAACTTCATGTGCAGTCTTTAGAATTTGTAAGTTTTAGAATATAATTAAAAGTTGTAAGAAATCAAAATTTATTTGAAATTTGATTAAAATAGTGATATTGAGATTGATGCAAAATCCTGTTAAAAATTTTATTTTATTTTGTTTTATTTTTTTTTGGTTTCTTTAGATTACAATAGGGTTTTTTGGTTTTCGTTTATTCGTTGTGGGCCAAATTTGGTCTTTGGATTCTTGTTTTGTTTAACAGGATTTTGCATCAATTTGATTATTGGACGTTGGATGGGATTTTTGATTTCGATTTTGGTCTAATTTAAATTTCGTAAATTTTGATATTGAGATTTTTGAAATTAGTTAGGAAAAAATAAATTTTTATGCTATATTATATATAGGGATGTTTCAAATTATTTTTTAACAGGTGTCAGTATTATTACTTAGCTTATAACCTAAAAATTGTACATTATGTGACATGCAGTAGAAACTTACGTTTTTCTTAAAAAATTCAAAAGTATCTACGGTTTTCTTTGAACTTTTAAGATTATATTCTTCAATCCGCTTCTCTATATATTCTCTTAATTTTTCTTTATCTTTAGGAAAGCGAGCTTTTGCATCGTTCCATTCAGACGCGGCCTTACTTAAGGCATTTTCTGGACGTAAGTTTGGAAATGCAAACTTTAGTGATTTATAAAATTCAACATATAAGTCACCCTCCTTTGGCAACATAATTTGACGGATTTCACATTGTATTTTAAAAATCTAATTTAAATTTCTTATCCAGATGCAAATGCCACTCAGCTGGTCATCTAACACGATGCGAAACACGTGTGGCAATTTGTATCGCATCACGTCTCCACCGTCGGCATTTATGTATAAAGAATGAGGCTTATACAAATTCCGACAAGGCCCACTGGAGAAGTAGTAGATTGTAACTGAATTAGGTATTTCAAGTTGTGACGTCACCTGGCAATATGCCTGCACGTCGTGGGCCAAGCAATAATACTGATTGCATTAAATAAAATTTTATTTTTGTAATAAATACGAAAAAACTAAGTTTTCAACGTTGGTGTATTTGAATATTATGTGTTCTTTTTCAAATACTATTGCATTTAAAAATAAAATCGTTGCAGAAAACGATTAACAGCTTGAAAAAATCTTACGTGAGAAATGGTTTCGACCACGTACCCCCCCCCCCCCCCCCCCCCCCCCCCCCCCCATGTAAGACATCGCAGAAAAATTGTTCCCTCCCCATCCAAAGGAGTTTACGTAATTTATGCACAGCCCCTAAGATGCGTCTGACTATCATGGTTAACATTATATTTTTTAATTATTGAGAATGAAAAATAAATGTTTAAAATTCCAAATATTGAGCAAATGGACCAAATCCAAGATAAAAATGCATAGAAAGTACTTTGCGGTGCCTGAAATTTGTAGAAGAAGGCGAATACGTCACGAAATACAAGATAAGAATATAAGTAAAGTACTTTACGAATCTTTTGTGTGGCAAAAGTGGCCGAGCACGCTCCTTGGTACAAAATCAAAACTCCGCATGTGCCCGTATGTGCTGTACGTAAAGTTTTAACTTGCAAATGTGTCGAGTCGAGCAAAGATGTCCAAGCGAATAAACGCGCAAGCCAATCGGTTAAATGTGGCATGGCATTTGCGGATTTTTCTTGTTGTATCGAGGGCCGAACGCTCGATTACTTAACAGCGGAACACCACGCAAGTGACTTTGCGTACTTCTTAGCTGGGATTTGATTCCAGAAAAGTCTGCAAGTACATTTTTGAATAGAAATTGGTTAAACAATCAATTTTTTTGGTAGTGAGATTTTGGTAGTGTAGGGGTTTGTAGAGAATTATTCAATGAAGAATTTCATGTATCAGGCATATGGGTTTGACATTCCTAACACACCCCCACAATTACATGAAAACTACCCGTAAAACAAAAAATTACAATTCTTCATAATATCCACCTTTTCAGTACTGTATTCTGGTCTTTATTACATTCTCATCTGAATGGGAAGGTTTTCATCAAATTTCCACGTTTTGAGACCCCCTGAGTCAGAAAAAAACGAGTTTTACTAAGGTGTTTGTATGTCTGTCTGTCTAGTCTGTAGTTTGTAGTCTGTATTCTTTAGGCACGATAATTTTCGAAAAATTGATCAGATATTATTCTGCTTTGGCACACTTTTTAAATACCTAAAAAGAAAGAACAAGTTCGTAAACCAGGTATTTCAGATCAAAATTCAAAAAAGAGCCCATTTAAAAAAATTTTAAAACTACATTTTTTTAAGATTTCAAAATTCTATGTACGGTTATTCATAGTATTCCGAAATTAAAAAAATTTCTCCTATTGACTTTTTTCTATAAAAAAAAAAAAATTATCAGAGTTAGAGCATTTTCAAAATCCAAAAAAAAGAAACTAAAATGAACATTTTAAGCCAAACAACGCATGATAAGAAAAAAAGTCAGAAGAAAAACGTTGATTTTTAAAAGCCCTACAAGATTATCATAAAAACTTCTTTAATTTGGTTTAAAAGTTGAAAATTCAAAATTTGATCGTACCAAAAATAAACAATTTTTAATTATTGAAACAATTGGAATTTGGTTAAATAATTTTGTTTCGAAAGTTTGTTTTCCCTTAAAATTATTAATATTATTCTAGTGGAATATTTTATAACATTGGTTAATTAATTTTTAATTGTTTAAACAAATGGAATTTGTTAAGTTTTTTTTAATTCCTTCTTTTCCCTGAAAATTATTACTATTGGTTCAGTGGAATATTTAAATAGAATATATTAAAACTATCTATACTTCAAAATTCATTTCATAACATTTATGAAATTGTTTATAAAATTGCCTAGTTTTTTACTTTCAAAGGCTCAAATTTTACGAGCACTCAATTCTGATGGACAGAAGATATGAAATCTTTTCATTCTCAAAGCTCATAATTTAAATAAAGAATTTCAGAACTTACTAAATGTGACAAATTCAGTAAAACAAACAATAAAATTATTCATTTAAAAATATTAATACTTTCCAAAGGATTTATGATAAAAATCTGGGTTGTTCGGAAAGTAATTTCGCTTTTCATGTAGACATGTCTTTAGCCGTGTTTCCCTATATTTAACGCTACTTCGAACCACGAGATCATTTCATATGACTAAAGGTTGTGGAACAAAGTAGTCAATATATAACTGAATAGCGTATAGTCCATATATCAGTAAATCGAGCTAAATTTACTCCTAAAAAAGAGAAATATTAGTTTCCAAACAACCCTATAGTTTACGAAATATCCATAATAATAATTTAAATAGCATAATAGATATTATCTAGATAATCATATTGTTTAACAGACGAACAATTTTTAACAAAAATAGTTTAGGAAGTAAAATAAAATTTTTTATTGAGCTTATTTTCATATTGCTTCATGCAAGAAATTTAATAATAATACTATTGTAAAGATACACACACACACACACACACACATATTATTTATATATATACACCAAACTCTCGCTTTCAGGCACCCCGTGCTCAGCCTTCCTAGAACTGCTGGCTCATGCATTTTTTAAGGGGAGTAGGGTAAGAGCGGTTGCTACATTATATGTATATGTATATATTCCAATTGGAAACGAGTCAGACGGCCCTCACTGTTTACGTTTCCGTCCCTCAGAAATCAGTGCAAGGCCATTTGAAGGAAACCCCCGACACTTGACTGGAAGCGAGAGTTTGGTGTTTATATATATATATATATGTATATTTGATAATAATATTATAAATTACATTGCAATCAAAAGAATAACTGAATAACCTTTCTACAATTTTTGTGACTATAATATTGTTAAGAATAGTTAAATTGCATCTGAAATCAATAAAACAGTTTGCTTATACAAGCTTCTTAACAGTGAGACATTCTGTGGGCCTTTCATACTACAAATATGGCTCTGATTCTCACAATCGGTGAAAGAAACGCCTAGTGAGTATATAAGGGCCGTTCGAATATTGACATTCAGCGTGCGAAACTGCGCTAGTCCGTTAGTGCATATAGCGTTATATGCCGTAGTATTAAGTTAGTTTAGTATAGGTTTGCGTATATTTTTTTTCTTTCCTTTCTTCTAGATTTTTTCCGACTGTCCCTGAGACTCTCGTCAACTGGATTAGAGAACATAACGCCCTTGCATTCTACATTTTCAGCGACTGTTGAGAAAATTTTATACCGCTACTTATTTAAACTCTGCAATTAACATTTTTGAATTCTTCTCAAATGTTTCATAATTTCCATATAATTATTGACCACATTCTACAACTAATTCTTTTTGCGCACGAGATACGTGATGAGAATCTGTTTGCTAAAGCCGAAAGAGCTTTAACAAAGAGAGTTCACAATTCCAAATTACAGTGGTCGATTCATTGATCTTTGATTTTGAAAGGTCTCTGCACGAATCTGAGAAAAATAAAAAGTACGAGCGTATAGCTCGAGGCAGATACAAAATCATGCACGAAGCGCTAGATAAATACATCATCGAGCGCAAAGCGCGAGAACCAACAATCGCGCGCCCTAAGGCTGCTCAAACTTAGGAGTTGCGCGCACAGTGAGCGATGAGAATGTGCCCGCGCGGCGGGCAGATTTTTACATTTTGTAATAATTTTTACATTTACTGTAATATTTTCGTGTACACAAAAAAACATTTGTCCAAAACAGAAAATAAGTGAAACATCAAATCAATAGAACTAAAAAATATTTGAATAAGATAAGTTTTTTTGAAACAGCCAACTCTAACCTTTATTTAATCATTTTTATATTTTTAAATTAGTTATGTGACGCCATGAGTTTCAGATATCATACAAAATCGAAACCTTATGTATCATAAGATTTTATAATAAATTCAACTTTAAATCCCTGCTACAAACACTTTATCAATATCGTTGGTTCGTTTCTTACTCTATATTTAGCTAGATTAAGGATAAATATTACTGAATTCGCTATACATTATTTTCCGTGTAAAGTGATTTAAAAGTATTTTATTTATTTAAGGTGAATTTCATGAATAATAAAAATCTGAAAAATACGTTTAAACAAAATTACATACAATAAACGGAAATGGAATAAAAATAATTTCAAAGACGTTGCATTTTATCAATATAATTATGCCCTATAATAATTTTAACATCGGTTAATATTTTATGCTGCATAAAAAGTATTCGTTATGGTTCACATTGCTTCAAGTTAAATTTTGCATGTAAAGTGCGACAAAGCAATCGAAAAGTGTTTCCTATGATGCAAGAGTACGCTTCTCCATTTAGTTTTTAGAGCACCCTTTCACCCCACACAGCTATCAAATACTAATTCCATTAAAGCCGGGAAGGGTTGTGCCGCCTATCTCTGACCCATATTTCATAGCGAAAGCTTTTCAATCTGAGAAAATACTTATGGATCCAGCCGACTCTCTCTTTCCTTCTCCCCCTCCCTCCCCCTCTCTCTATACCAGAACGAAAATATGGAAGCCACTCCGCTCGAGTAAGCGATATTCAATAGAGAAATTATTAGAGGCAACATATCTTGTTTACGAGCTTTCTTGATCAGAAGAAAAATTACTGCTAGTTCAGTTTTTGTATAGAGTAAGATTTGGTAAATTGACTAGTTTTAGGTCTGTACAAAAATTATAATTCCAAGTTGAGTGCTAGAAATATTACTCATAACAAATGATACTATTTTCACAAAAAATTACATTTAGTATTAAAATAAAATTATTTTTATATACGTGGTATATATGACTTAAATATATGCATAGTAGCCTAACCAGGATTTCATACAGGGAGGGTTTCAAAAGGCTAAGTAGAAACTACGTTACACGAATTCTTTCAAGAAAAATCATAAAAGAATACAAGATTTGCACGATTTTTTGTTTTGACTTCATTCCTTTTATCATTAGACTTACTCTTTCGAGAAAACCCGAATTTTTAGCTAATTCACCATTCCTTTTGTCTTCCTTGTTTTTAAATGCCACAAATATCGATATTTTCATAAAATATGGAATGAATCAATGTGGGCAGACAAGTCAGGGGGCGGGGGTAGAAATTTAAATTTTGTCTATGAAGGGCGGGGGCAAAGTAACGTAAAAGTGTCGACGTGGTATATATAGACGGCTCCTAAAATCGCGTTCTTTCAATTTAGGCCGATTACATCAGAATCAAGGGTATGAAACAAATTATTGCCTTTAATTTATTTTGTTAGATCATGCATAGTTCATGCATATATCATAATTATTACATTATTCCTACTGCAAAATTTATCATTAAATTTTTCACTTAATATTACACTTGCAGTATCATAATACATACAGTAAGGACGTTTACTATGTAGTCATAGGGAATATAATTATGCAAGCTCTAGCATACAATGCAACCCGTCTTGCAGTTGTGTAATGCAAAAAAGTACTATATAGGCGATTTTAATTCGGTTTCCAAATCTCCTGCGCTCGAGATCTTGCGCTGATTGGTAAAAGGCTTCAGACTCAGAAGACTTGCGCAAAATATACGCATAACGAAATTCTGAAAAAAGGTTATGTTCCCGAGAATTCACCGCGCATTTCAAATAAATAATTAGTTACGAATTAAAAACAATGTAACACGATATTAGAATGTTTTCACAAAAATTCTCGGGACGTGGTGTTTTTGAGAAAATTTTCTTAAATCTTTGTTTGCGAAATCTTTTTTATTCGTTGAAATTATTGAATTATTCTAAATCTATAATTAGTAAAAAAAAATCTGCTAAAATGTTTTGAAACCTTTTCAAATATGGTGTATACTCACAAATCGAGTGATGAAACTCTTGAAAATTCCGTTATATGGGCATGACTCATTCTAACAGACCTTTTTATTCTATACGTCGGCAGTGCGCACGTGCCGAAATTTCACGTCATTTCCGTATTTTTTGAACAGTTTTGTGTCGAAATGTATGAAAAATATTGTTAATAAAAACAACAACAAAAAATTAATTTGTAAATAACAGAGATTTTTATGGTAGAACATTTTTAAGTCTATTAAAAAAAAACGGTGAAAAAAGTGTAGATAGTTGAGGTTTTGTATGGCAGGTATAAATATTTTCTTTTAAACAAGATTTGCAGTTCCGAACTTTGTTTGAGTAAACATTTAATATTCATACAAACATTAGATTATTAGACAATAAAAAGCCATTTTTTAGTGATTTCCTGGTATAAGGAATGTACTAATAAATTTTCCTTCTTTCATATGAACTGGTTATAAATACATAAATATAATAGTTTGCATTCTCAAGTGAAAGTATTAAAAGATTTTGTTTTTATCAATAAATTTAGGAGGTTCGAAACACCGATAACAATGCTTCATTTAATATGTAAGCAAATGTTAGCAAAGAAAGAAAATATTAATACCCGCCAAGTACAACCTCAACTAACCTTTCTACTGAATCACTTCTTTTTCCTTTTAAAGATCGTTTCCTATATTTGATCCATCGTTTAAGCTATTTAACACTGCGCTCTTCCACCGATCTGTGCACTAATTTTGCTCCTGGAACATCATCTTCCGTCATTTTTTCCGGATTTTAAAACACTTTTTTGAAGACAACAGATGTCAACAAATGTAAATACTGGGCTTACTCGCCACACTTTTCGCACTTTTTTCGCACTTTTTTTCTGAATCCACTTAAAAATTAGTTTTCTTCAAACTCTGATTTATTTACACATTTATTTTTCGTTGTTCTTTTTATTTACAATATTTTCCATATATTTCGACACAAAACTGTTCGAGAAATACAGAAATGACGTAAAATCCTGGCACGTGCGCACTGTCGACGTCTAGAATAAAAAGGTCTATTCTTAAGCTGAGTTAATATTGAAGATTTGAGCTAATAATTTTTATAATTTCTAAGACAAATATCACAAAAAATGTATACTTTAACATTCTATAATAGCGGAGACGAAATTTTCAAGGTTGCCGAACACTCAGCTTATAAGAATAATTCGTCGCTTCTTACCTCTCATCATTTGAATCTCAGATTTATCGTTGCAATTTTTATGATCATGCGGACTACAATTTTTGTTGCAATTATTCAAAAGCATTTGATTGCCATATTTTAATTAATAAGCAAAACAACAGATTTTATCACCAATTAATTACCTACCACCTACAGATATTCACCTTTTTTTAATTAATCACCCTACCGAAAAGAATCTTTGAGTATATACGAAAAATTCTTTAGGTCAAAGAATCTCAGAGAAATTCTCCGCAGGCACTCAGGTAGATATTTTTAAAGGTCCAGGAAGCTCGTTTAAATGGTCTGAAGGCTTTAAAATATCCTTTCCGAAATTGAAATAAGAATACGATCATCAATAACAAGCAGAGAGGCTATCTCAATAGAGTAGCCAACACTCAAGGGTCCTTTGTTAAGCTTTTGAATTCAAATTTAGAAGTAGATTTTTTGTAATTTCATAGTTAACAGCCTAAAACATAATAATTCAGAATCTATGGGTTTCGATGATTTCAGATATCCAACTTTTTTTTAATGCTTAAAATTGGAATTAATAGAACGTTTCTCGTAAATGGAATGAGATACGCCAAAAAGACAACATTTTTGAATTCAACTAGAAAATTGTATATCAGTATATAAGTTATAATTATAAATAAGTATAATGAGAAAATTCATCAATTAAAAAAAAGTGTTAATAATTTTAAGAGAAATTTAAAAAGGGAAAGCGGATGAGCCACGACCAACTACTGGAAATAACTCTGCCCGCCCGGAACGTGACGAAAACAAAAGGAACCTTATATTACCGTCGCACCACTCTTAAAAGGACCCAAATCTCTCAAACTATCTCCGAGACTATTTTGTTTCAAATCGACTTTGTTTATAGACTCAAATGGGCCAAGCTATTTCGTTAAAGAAAACTCAGAGATTTCTTTCGGTAGCGTAAGATCGAAGTACAAAACGATTTTGACACTTGTCGAACGTCAAATATCACTCACGTACCGTTACATTAGTGAAAACCAACTCCAATTTTTAAGAAAGTACTTAATGCACGTCCCGCATGTATTTATGAACAATTTTAATGTTGTGTTAAAATTTTTTTTAATTCGTAATTATTCATTTCTTTGAAATGCGCGGTGAATCCTGCGGAACATAACCTTTTTTCAAAATTTGGTCATACGTATATTTTGCGCACGTCTTCTGAGTCTCGAAGCCTTTGACCAATCGGCGTCAGATCTCGAGCGTGGGAGATTTGGAAGCCGAATTAAAATCGCCTATATAGTACTGTTTTGCATTACACAAATGCAAGACGGGTTGCATTGTATATGCCTATTCCATTGTCAAAGGGGCTCCTACCCCCCCCCCCCCTCTTGAATATAACACTGCATATGTATGTACTCTCTAAATTTGAATTAGTAGATATTTTACTAATTCATTGAGCACACCTCATTTTAATTGATGAATAAGTTATTTTCAGAAGTTTACTAATTTTAAAAGTAAAAATACCGTAACTGAAGTTAATTAGTTATACCGTACAGTCTGTCAAGTTAAAGCGTGGGTGGCTTTACTCGCAGTCGGTAAGGTGTATCGACATGATTTTGGTGTCAAAATATTAAGAAGAGCTCCCTCTT
>NC_046657.1:138664919-138707729 GCF_010883055.1 Belonocnema kinseyi | reverse complement strand
AAAAGCATGAAAGAGGGAGCTCTTCTTAATATTTTGACACCAAAATCATGTCGATACACCTTACCGACTGCGAGTAAAGCCACCCACGCTTTAACTTGAATTGTCTTTGTACTCTAATATTATGCTGTCAAGTACTAATAGTAATTTACAAATAAATTGTACCCGTGTATTGATAAAAATATGTATATCTATGTGTGAATAAACTGTCATGAAAGCTAGATTTACTTTCAAAGTTATAAATGTTTGAAGCGATTACTATTATAAATCTAACAAAAAATTTTTTTTTTAAACTTGCTAAGTTTCAGTATAGAAAAAATGTATGACACAAGTATTTTCTAATTAACAGTTTATTTTCATTGAATTCCAAAAACCAATTTATATTTCATAAATAAAATTCTTATAAATACAAGTTATATACTTTCTTGTCCATCTTATTATAATTATTAATTTGAATTACTTTAATTAGCAGACAATGAAAACGCGTTGTACTTGTACAGTGATAATTTTGGAGAGAATGCAAAATGTTGCGAAAAGACAAACATAATTAGGGTACCTTTTCACGGAGACCTGTTTTGAATTAATCTTTGAATTAGTTTGACACGTCGAGTTTGTATCTAGATTATCAGCTAATGAAATTTGCTAGAAATTAATCCTATGAAAAATTTTAATCCCACAATTAATTCAAAACTGGCCTCCGCCAAAAGATGTCCTTAGCTTATTTTAAAAAATATGGGTAAAAGATATTTTAACCAGATTTACAAATCATCTTGATAAACTTTTTCAATAGGACACAAATAGAAAATGTTCTAGATTAAATAATGAAATTGGAGAAAAAAGTTTCACATTTAAAAGTATTATGTAAATATATTTGGAACAAAACCTCTTCTAATTAACTGTTTTTTTAAATACAAGTAGAACTAATCAATCAGTTATATCAGTGCAGGTATATATAACTTATTCAGTTAGTAATTTTCGTTTTACTAATCCAATCAATACAATTCTACTAATTGTCAGTGACTCAATTCTAGATACAGAAAATAGTCGAATTGAACTGAGAAGAAGTCTTAGTAATTTGAAAATTCTCACTTGCCCATGAATACTCATTGTATCATTATAACATTTTTCTTTTCTCACTTCTTACATCCGGGCGCGTTGAGAATACGAGGATGAAACGTATTCCCGGCAGTAGAAAAGACCGTGGAACCTGGCTTCCTGTCGTACACGAGCCATGAGGTTTCACCATTGTCGAGGATTTCAGGGTGAAAGGAAACCGCGAAGAATGGAGGCCCTCTAATCGCGGATTCGCCGTATTCAGCCAGAGTTTAGAATACATGCTATGTTCGTGGTTATGTGAAGGCACCCACACGGGTATGTGAGACAGAAAGGAGGAGGGCTGTCTTCTCTTTCTAGTCAGATTAGCATAAATATGGCGTCTTAGAGCGGGTCATTTGTCATCGTTAGCAAAGCACACGCTTCCTGGGACTCGCGCAGTCACACTCCTCTGAACCGTCGAGCTGTAACACTATTCCCTTGGGATACTAGAGTAGCACCACAGGAAGGAAGCTCCGATGTTAGTGTCCTTTCTGGCTACAAACAAGTAGTCGACCTGCACGGGCGCTACTTGCATACGTGAACACGTTTTCTGCAAATAGATAAGTAGTAGTACCCATAACATTAATTAAGCCCGAAGTTTCAGTTGTACCTGCTATTGTTTCATTGTTCGATTTCTCTGTTTTTGCGCATCCGGTTTGTGGCATGCCTCCCTAAAAGTAAAGGGTGGCATAACAAAAGTAAACAAATCAAAACACATCTTGTCGAAAATAACATTATTATCTAAAAAATTTCTAATAATTGAAATACACATCCTCCACAAAGAATTTTTTATACCTCATCTTCTTGATTCCAAAACTTCCTCTCCCTTTTCTCAAAAGTGTGTGCACTTTTTAAATTAAACTGTTTTCTCTTTCCATGAGCAACGAACAGTCTATAAATCGAATTCCTAGCCCTTAAATAAATTACTAAGACGATTTTAAATTTCCGTCAAAAGTAGTAAGAACACATGTCCCAGCTTCAAAATAAAAGTTACTCGTTCAGTTGCTCGGAACTGATTCATTTTTTTTTGGTAATTGACGTAAGTGGCACTTTTAAAGGTTTATTTACAGTTCACTATGATATTATAAAAACAGAATGGTAAAAATAAAAAAATAAAATTTAAGACAAAACTTAAACAGAAATTATTCAAACGGCCCTGAATGTTATTGGTTTGGAGAGTAACGGGATATGGTAAATGCCATTGAGGGTACCTCTGAAACGGCCAGTAAAGCGGGACTGCAATGTAGTGTTGCTGGGTCTGCTCTTGGCGAATGTTCGGTATTCGCCTTCTCCACTACTTGCCGAAACTTAACGTGAGCACTAAGGCGAGCAACTGTATTTTGGGAACGGAATCTCCACATTCGGGGCTATCCGAGGTATATTTTGAATGAGTTGTATGTATCTATCACTATTTTTATATTCTTTGTTATTTGTAATTTACTGTCAATTAATAAATAAACTAAAGAATACATTATTTATAAACAATAAAGATTCATAACGAGATAACGAAATTAATTTAAGAGGCTGGTACACAAATAATTTTTCAAAAAATCCAAAATTTTTTTTCTAATTTTTGGTCACTATATACATCTAAAAATAGGATAGAAAACCAACATTTGTGTCAAAGCGTGCTGAAAGTATCTGAAAACCGAAATATGCCGCGAGGCCCCCCGAAGCGCTCGTAACGCACGGTGTGCATGAACCAACTTTTAATGTAAGGTCGGGATCCGTGAACTCGATGTGGCGCCGTGAGATCGAAAAAACGTGTTGTGAAAAACGAATTGAACAATTCTTTAGTACTTATCCGGTAGTGTTAGAGCGGATTTTTTTAGTCATTTGGATCCGTTTTCAGTGACCCTGAAAACCCCCGAGTAGCAAACGTCAAGAAAATCGGATAAATTTTCATATATTTCGTCCGCCATATTGAATCAGCCATTATGAATTTTTCAATCCTGAGGTTTGATTCGTTTTCAGCGACCCTAAAAACCCCCGAGTAGCAAACATGTAGCATATCGGATCCATTTTCATATATTTCGTACGCCATATTGCATCCGCCATTTTGAAATTTTGACGTCGGGTTCGTTTTCAGCGTCCCCGAAAACCCAAGATTACCGAGTTTGACTGTTCTAGTCCTCATAAACTACCCATAACTACATTTATTCTGTGCATCATATATGATACGCTGTGCTTCAAAGGGTTAAATTTTGAACGCGTTTTTCTCGAAACTTTAAACAATTTACGTTGAAAAAAAAGGTCAAAACACAAAATCTTCTACCAATAATTTATTTTTTAATATTTTTTAATATTTTTTGATAATTGAGGTTTATCCGATACCCACGCATGTACTTTTTAAGAATCTTTTTGGATTTTGTGTTTCAGATGAGCCAAAGTGGAGTCATCGTAGCCGCCGAATGAAAATCGATTTTTTTCGGGCTGGCGTATCTCCGCGGGAAGTCATGAAAAAAGATTTAAAAAATTTTTTTACATTTAAAAAAATGTACTATAATATGCTGAGAAACTCACTTTTATGTAATAAAGTCTACTACCAAAAAATAATTATTGAAAAAGGGTCTTTATTTGTGTACTAGCCCCTTAATGTGTCACTACTTTTGGATAACGTAATAACTTCACAAAGAGTTGGGTTTTCCATCAGAACCCATTTTTGGTTGCAAAGGAGCTACAAAAAAAATGAATCCCACTTGCTGAAAAGGAACCAAAAACGACAAATAAGATTTAAATGATACATTATTTGGTGTTCTAAATTATTCCAATAGCAATTGAGCCTATTTATAAAGAACCTATTTATATTTTTGTTTTTTACCAGGAGTTTACATCAATTTGATTATTGGACGTTGAATGTGATTTTTAATTTGGATTTTAATCTAATTTAAATTTCTTAAGTTTTGATTTAGCTGACTTGGACTGGAAGTCATTTCTATAATATTATGTTTTTTAATCAGATAAGAGTTAAGCATGGTCCTGAGGTGTTCAGAAAGGTTAAATTATGGTGTGATATCAATCAAAAATTAAGAAGCAGTATTCTTCAAAAAGGTTTTTGATTGAATGTAGAAGAAATTATGTTTTACCTAAAAAATTTTTTTTTCTGGTCAACAAATTCCGAGATTTTTCTTTTCACAGTAATTTTTGGAATAGAAAATTTGAGTACACTTTAAAGAATTTTAAATTCTCCCTACTAAATTTATTTATCAAAGATGTATAAAATCATGTTAATGTTTTAAAGTCAAAAATGTCTAGAATTAAAAGTGATTTAGAAGTTTGTTTACAACAAGATCAAATTATTAATCTTTTAAAGCATTAGATTCTCCTCAAGCCAAGATTTTTAAGCAGTGATGTTAAACATGATAACAAACTTTCTAAGTTGATTCATCAGCAAACTAATGTTCAAGAGCAAAATTCAAATTTACAGAGGATTTTTGAAGAAGGAGGTAAATATACTTGGTTTGTGAATTTGACAGATATTAAAATTCCTGATTCAGTTACAGATATTCCCAGATTAGGTCAAGGTTTTAGTAACCTTGTGATAAAAAGTAAGGCAAAACAAATGATGGAAATAGTAAAAGATGTTGCATCAAATATATACAAATGTCCTATTTTGGATCAGCAGGATTTCCGAAACAAGATGTTACACTTGTCAAAGAGCTTTGGTGAACAAAATAGTTTTCATATCAGTAATATTGATCGTAAAATTTCTAAAGGTTTCATGATGACGAAAGAGTTTCTTAAAAACAACCATGATTTAGTTTGCTTGAATGCCGATAAAGGCAGTATTACTATTTGCATGAAAAAATAGGATTACATTAGGGATATTTAGAATTTTCTTTCTAATTATGATAATTTTGAGTTATTGCATGAAAATCCGCTAAAAAAATTTAAAAAAAGACACTTTCAAGATGCTTGATAATTGGAGAAAGAAAGGACTTCTGGGAAAGGATATAAGATGGACTGATATTAAAACTGAAACACAGTTCCTGCAAGATGTTATGGTTTGAGAAAAATTCACAAAGATGGCTATCCCTTAAGAATAGTTGCTTTAACTATTAATACTCCCACTAAATTTTTAGAACAGAATTTCAATTTGATTTTCAAGGACTCCATCACAACTTCTGAATATAATGTCAAAAATAGCTGGGAATTTCAAAAAAATATTATTCAAAAAACGGTTCCGGTTAACCATGTAATGATTTCTTTAGATGATATTGCAATGTTTCCGAGTTTATACCTTGAATTAATTAAACAGGAAATTTTAAATAGATGGGATAATGTAAAAACTCGTACTCGATTATCTCAAAAAGATTTTATTGAAGGGATATTTTTATTATGGAGTCAACTTATTTTTAATTTAATGGGTCATTTTATAGGCAGAGGTCAGGTACTCGGATAGGTTCAGTTATTTCTTCGATTTTAGCAGAAATAGTGATGAAAGCTTTGGAGGTTTTTGCTTTTGGGCAATTAGATTTTGTTTTGCCTTTTTATTTTCGGTTTGATGACGATACCTTATTATGTGTTCCTCCAGAAAAGTTGCAGATGGTCATTGATAATTTTAACAGTTTTTATCCAAACCTTCAATTTACTCATGAAATAGAACAGCATAATAGAATCAGTTTTTTGGGCATAGAAGTAATTAATGATTGGGATGGTAACATTATTACCAATTTGTATGAAAAAAATACATATTCAGGTAGAATTTCAAATTTCCTTTCTGATCATTCCTTTCAAAACAAAATTGCAGTAATCAAAAACTTAGTTGGCAGAGCTTTAGGTTTGTTCCATTTTTAATTTCACACAAGAAATTTGAATATTGTTAGGAATGAACTATTTTTGAATCATTATCCACAAAAGTTAATTGAGAAACATGTTGCAATTAGAGTTCAACAAATCAAAAAAAAAGAGAGTAATAATTTGCTTGCAGATAATCAGAAAGAGTTAAAGGAATATAGTTCGTTAAATACCTTTGTTCTTTCATTTTTTGGTCAAATTTCTAAAACTATTGAACATACTCGTATGTTAAAAAAATTTTTAATTCATACCATTTTCCGCATACCATTTAAAATGGATTCAGTGATAAATTTTTGCAAAGATCCTTTGGATAATTTTGACAAAGATGGTCTTGTTTATAAGATCACTTGCAGGATATGTAAGATGAATTACGTAGAACAGGCTGGAC
This sequence comes from Belonocnema kinseyi, assembly GCF_010883055.1. Classification (NCBI taxonomy): domain Eukaryota; kingdom Metazoa; phylum Arthropoda; class Insecta; order Hymenoptera; family Cynipidae; genus Belonocnema; species Belonocnema kinseyi. Next base: position 138,701,452 of record NC_046657.1, on the reverse strand, counting down.
TTCTTAATACTACGATAGAGGAACACAAAAGTGATGTTCGTTTGGGACGCTGTTATAAGAGTGTTGTTGACAGACATCTAAAGGAATGTGTCGATGTTGACCATGAGTTTGACTGGGATAATGTTAAAATTTTTCATAGTGAAAGTGACAAGAGAAAAAGGGAGAATTCATGGAAATGCTTTATATTAAAAAACAAAAAAAATTATCTATTAATTTAACAACCGATTTGGATAAGTTGAACAAAAGTTGAACACAAGTTTGTGGGTGCTGTCAATTTCTACCATTAAAAATTTTCTTGCCTTGATAAGGGTACTGAAAGAGTACCGAAACGTTGGTAACGCAATTACATTTATTTTTTATTTTTGTTTTGAATGTTATTTTATTGTAATCTGATAATAATAAAAATTAAAAAGACGAAAGGAAGAAAAAGACAAGGAAGGGGATGTGGTTCGCTGCCTTCTCATTTTTCTTTCCTCCTATTCATTTTTGTCTGAATTTTTTTCAGATTACAATAGGACTTTTTGTTTTTGTTTATTCGCTGTAGTTTAAATTTGATCGTTTGATTTTTGTTTTTCTTTTAACAGGAGTTTACATGAATTTGATTATTGGACGTTAAATGGGATTTTTAATTTGGATTTTAATCTAATTTAAATTTCCTAAATTTTTATATAATTTTTACCTTAAAGCACCTATGTGATTGAACTCTGATGAACATAACTTAATGAAGTTCATTAAATCACAAAATATTACCGCAATTATAATAATTATAATGAGATGATAAATATCATTTGCAGGTTATGCAGAAAAGTTGTCAGTATAAAAGCATGTTCATATGCAAGAAACTTTTCATCTCAAGTCATCGGTCGATAACTGTAAATCAATCCCTAACTTTTCAGTACTACTTTGTAAGTGTTTGGCGCGCTCTAAATGAATCATTTTGGCTCTTTACATGTATGTATTGGAACTCAAGTTTTAAATGATATGAAATTTTATTTGAGCTGCAACTTCAGTGAACCTCCAGTTTTTTCTGTGTTTGTATAGTATATGAAGCCTTAACTTTGTATATAACTACTGAAAAATTATATTGTATTATTATTTATTCATGGATACATAAGGTAAAGAATAAATAATGACAAATCATAATGAAATAATGAAATTCATTGTTCAATTACGGCATTCCGCGAATACTAAATGTATGGATCGAACTGAAGACATAAAAGAATAATCTGTGGCTTGGTGTTATTACAAATGGCAGTGCCTGAAATTTGTAGGAAACAGGTAGATATGTAGGTTGGTTCGACAATGTTTGGCTGTAAAAGCTCGGGGAGTAAGTGAAAGAAGGAGCACATTCTTCTCTATCTCTCGTAATACTTATTTGGCCGCTTAAGATGGTAGATCACCTCGATCGTTATGAAAAAAGCATGACATATATGACCGATTGGAAAATACAAAAAGCCTAAAAAGTAAATTATTAAAGTTTGGTTGGTTAGCCTCTTATGGTTTTCAAGCATTCGTATGTTTTCATTCTAAGCAAGTCAATCATTAATTATAGACAAAATACTAGCAATCAATTACTATTCAGTTTGAAAATACTTTTTTGCGCATCGTTAAGAGTATACAAATTTTTGGTGTTAAAATTAACCAAAAGGTTTGGATTAAATTCAAGATTTGGAAATTAGGAATAATATTCGGGCGACATTTAATCGTATGGTGAGGGTGGGATAGAGTATATACGTCTTACAAATAATTCAACTATTTCTTATCATTTTTTTAATCAACTCCGGTATTTTCGTACGCTAGCATTTTGTAACTACAGAACCGGTAGTGTTCGGTACCACGTTTGTATTGCACGCTACATTGATAGAAATAGGACCATTGATTTAACCATACATTCGTAGGTTATAAAGTTACGAGTACATTAATAATATAACACGTGTACTTCAATCATAAAGAGTACTTAAGGAATGTACTTACTGAAATGTTCTAAATACAACTTGTTCATATTCGTGTTGCAAAACTGCAATATACATATATTGTTATTATATGAAATGTGTAATCCTTTTAAACATTTGTTTCAGCGAGCTATCTCGAGGCGTCATAACGATAGGATGCCAATGCACGCGATCGACTAGATGACACTTAACCAAAAATATAAACATTAACTTTCATGATTTGATGAAGCGAGCGAGCACTTTTTAGTTTTGGACAACTTCTAGCCTCATCTTGCTCAATTGCGCGAGCAAGACTTTCCAGCGCTAACTTCTCGGTTAGCTTTTTACTGTTTTTATTTTCGGTCAAGTACCGTCAAGTCGTGCCGCGTGCGTTGGGATCCTACCGTTAGGACGCCGCGATCTCTAAAATGTCGTCATGTAGCAATACACTCTATATGACTGATTTACCCGACTCACTTTGTTTAATTTACTACAGGCGTATCTCGCTCGCGTCTGCGCGCCTGTCTTCATAAGCAGCAAGAATCGCATGTTCAAAACAAACATCATGTATGGCTGTATCTATACTAGCAATAAAATTTAATCAATCTAGTTATAAATACTGGTGTACTTCAATTCATTTCTATCAGTGTAGCACTGCGAAGAATTACAAGCAAATACTGGCCCAGTACTGGGACTTCGGCGATCTGCACTGAGCCAGTACTGGATCAGACGTGTATCATTCATCGACGTTTCGAGAATCAAATGCTCTTCTTATAAGGAAACAGGAATCCTAAGTCAACCATAACTCCTTATAAAATAGAAAAGTGGAAAAGCCAATATTGTCGAATTTAGAATATTAACAACCACTGAACTAACTTATGTTTCACTTTGGATTCCTCTTTCCTGGTGAAAAAGGCTTTGACTCTCGAAACGTAAACTGTATAAAATTTCGGGAATTTTCCCTATCATTTTGTAGGGAAAATTTCCGAATTTTGTAGGGAAAATTTTTTTACCGAAAAAATAGGTAATTTTTCCTAATCTTCGGAAAAATTTCGGATTGAACAGGGAATATTCCCGGAAAATCAGGAATAATTTGGAAAGGTCGAGAGATTTACAAAACCATAAGAAAATAAAAAATTTTTCTTATTCTTTTGGGAAATTTCCGTATACTTTCATGGAGAATATTTCTTAATATTGTTATACTTTTATTCTGAAAATTATTTTTCATGAAGAGTTAGGTATGATTTTGGTATAATTTTACCCAGTAAGTGATATAATTGTTGACAATTATGATCATTTATAAATAACGTTATTGCATTTCATTTTTATGATTTATGTTCAGATATTATTTTAAGTATGTATTTTACTGTATTTTTTACTTTTCTTTTTCTTAAATATGTTGCATCAATAAATCGATGCTATCATTAGTTAAACTATAGTTCTAAAAGACTAGATAGCTGACTACATTAACCCATGTAGTAATGCATCTCTCTCTCTTTCTCTGTTTCTCTAGTATTTACAGATGTACATAGCAGCAATCGTCCGATATACGAGGGTAGTTCAATAAGTCCTTAGAATGACCAACATATGGCGCGCGAATCGTTCCAAATCATATGTTTCAGTCAGTACCACTCCCGACTAGATATATGGTGCAGTCACAGTCCACATCTTCTGAGTTTACGTGTTTTTATAACCAATTGAAAAAAAAATTGTTCGTTAAGAAAAATGAAAAAAAAACTAGTTCAGAGCGGTAATCAAACATTTTCGTTTAAAGGGTTTAACTCCATATGAGATAAAAAATGAATTGGACTCAGTTCCTGGCACATCTGCTCCTGCCTTCGCAACGGTTTATAACTGGGTAAATGAATTTAAGCGTGGTCGTACATCAATAAGTGACGAACCACGTTCAGGAAGGCCCGTAGAAGCAAGTACTCCCGAAATCATCAATAAAATCCACGATATGGTGTTGAAGGATAGAAGATTAAAAGTGCGTGAGTTAGCTGAAGCGACAAGGATATCTATAGGTGCAGTTGTTTCAATTCTACGAGTACCTGAAGGGTTTTCAAACCTTAAGTTGAGGGTGAACATGAGTCATCGTATGAATGACTAAAAATTTTCCAGGATACAGATAGACAATTGAAACTGAAATCTGCATCCTTCAGGTCAGTTACCTTCGACCCTTTCGACCGAACAGTTCTCCGTTTTTAAATGAGTTGTGAGTGAAGTGTTTTGAGGGAGCCTTGAGCCGAAACTTTCGAAATTTTCCCTACAAAATGTTAGAGAAAATTCCCAAAAATGTGGGAAAATTCCCGAAAGTTTTCCGAATTTTTTTCTACGGAATGTTAGGGAAAATTACCGAAATATTACGGTTATTAGCTTCCCGAACATTTTCGGGAAACTCCCCGAAAATTTTTTTACAGTGTAGATGAGTAGATAATAAAGGATCCTCTTAACATCATTGAGGTATTTTTATCAGGTCTGAAGTATGTCATACTTTTCACGCTATTTATAATTGATTATTTACTAAGACGCATAATATCCCACTTTACTATTTACCATCCATTAATAAGTATTTCATACTTACTATAAAAAATTTTGATCTGTTACTGGTATTTTACGTTCATTTTCGACCTTAGAGTATTATCTTCCAAGATATACGAAGGTACGTTCAATGCACGGTGTGCCAACTCCCATAGAAAAGTGGTGAACGGATTATAGTAATTGCTACGTCCCATAGGTGGCGCTCGTGTAAATTCAGAATTCGAAATGGACTTAAGCAGACGATAAACTTTCTATCGTCTACTCACGTCTGCTCAAGTTCACTGTAGCTGCAAGAATTATATTTTTTTTTGCGTGATGAACTTGGATTCACAATGGATTTTCACCGATAACACAAACTACAAATGGAACCGAATAAAATCGATCATCGATCAAATGTAATGAAGTGTTAAAGTCTGTTGGAATCGTTCTGATATAACGAACAATCAAATGTTAAAGTCTGTTGGAATCTTTCTATGATAGATCGATTGCAACAGACTTACACATTTGATTGCATTTGATCGATGATAGATTTTAGTTTGTTTAATTTTTGGTTTGTTTTATTGGTTAATATTATTCATGCATTTATTTCAGAAAGAGAAGTCTACATAACCTAAAAATTAAGGTGAGGAGGGAAGGAGGGGGGTCGGTGCTGTAGACAATAGTTCTTGCTACGTCCCCTAGGTGGCACGGATCTCACATTTTGCCACAATCTATAAGTACCCTCCCCCCCCCCCAATACATAAGAGTGGGCACACCGTGGTTCAATAAAATTTTGAAGTTTACTTTTTTATGTGTCATGACGTACTTTGATCTGATTGTCTAACGAAATTCTGTATTAGACTTTATCGAACTCAGAGCGATTCATATGATCGCCGAAGACAAAGCGAAACCTTATGATCTGGCTTATATTGCAACCGGAACGAGGAAACAGTGCGACTTAGGGTCCTGGCATTATGAATAACTATCTTTTTATCATAAAAGAGCGACTCTCACACTATGGATACCATCGAAAACATGAAAATCAATGGTTTCCACGTTAGGTCGTTTTTTGGTAAAACTTGAAAGATAAAATTTAAAAGAAGTCAATTTTACTAGGAGGTTAAAGTACAACCCACGCGGAGAAAAATGTATAGTTGGGTTAACAAGGACCCTGGCTAACCGTACTAAACAGTCTAGTAAAATATGAATCAACACGCTGTCTATTTAAACACGTCAGACAGTCGAGTTAAAATCTGTCTGCTTAAAATTACAAGACATGTAGTATAGGTTACTAGACATATAGTACGGCCAACATTTCCATGGCTAGTAGGTCTAAATAGCTGTCTAATAAAATCATCTAAACGTTGAGTTAGGCTTACATGCTTCAATATTGAAGACTTTCGTCCAGGCAACTCCTTCTTTGACAGAATCTCTGCCCAAATACGTAAAGATGCGCGTCTGTAGGTTAGTCTCTCGGTGAACAGAGTATAGGCCCTTTTCTCCGTGCAGTACAGATTATCGTAGGCTCAGTTATGAACATCTTTACTGGATCAAAAGTGGGCCATTACTGCCGTGTAATGCCCCACACTACGACGTACGGTGCAGCAGCGGTATTGCACACCAGTACTGGTTCTGAACGGGAAAATTGCTGGCGTAAAAAAATGCTGGAGGTAATTTAAAGAATGATTTAAACTCATCGCATCGTGTTTAGGGCGCATATACACGAATAAACTATTCGTTGTAAAATGTGGTATTATAATATTCATTTTTACAAGAGTTTGATAGAAATCCAGGATATATATTCGAGAAAATAGGAATAACTGTCATAGATATAGGAAAAATACGTCTTCTATATCAATTATACATGTACTCAAAATGTAATAATTGCCATTTAGAGTTGGCAAGACTCAAACCAGAGACCGTGGATATTGATGGTCCCGATACTAAGGGATCGAGACACTCAGAGATTCTCAAGGATGTCAAAAGTAAGGTGCAGCCGGACACTTTTTGTGTCAAACTAAAGGGTGACAGAATGACGAAGAATTGAGGTCTCCTCAGAAATTTGGGTGGTGATGCAGAGGGCAAAACTAAACTCTCTTTTTCCATCAGGGATACGAGACTACTTCAAAAAAGACGTACGAGACGCTGTGATAAGACACTTAAGTGCGAGCCGGGCTACTGATTTCAAAATTAGAATAACGAAGAAAGCCTTCAGGAGCGCACTATAAGACATACGTCAAGCTAAACGAAGAGGTAACCGTGAGGATACTCCATACGGGATACGTCAAGGTGGGCTGGGTGTCCAATAGGGCTACAATTGTGCCGTAAAGAAGGGAGATTTTCGAACTTACCATCCACTGGGGACGAAGAGTCGTGTAGGGAGACCGCTCCATCGACAAAGCCTCAGAAATTTCAACGGTAGTCGAGCAAACTCAATTAAAATTTCGAAGGTTTGAGGAAAGAAAAAAACAAAGATACTTTTATATTTTAATGGTATATATTACATTATACGAAGAAACGAAGGAAGCTTTCAAAAGTTCGCTGTGCGACGGCGTCACGCTGCTGGGGATGATGCGTAAACCTTAGTTTGATAGGGGAGGCGACAAAAGCCAGGTTACCATGAACAACAGGAATAATGCGAGTACGGTTCAAGGGTAATTGTCTGGCTAATAAAGGAAGAAGAGTTTTGTGGGTGTTACCGTTTAATAGATCAAATCACACACTCATTGTCAATGCAGTCTCACCTTCTCCAAAAAACAAATAATATATTTCAAGGGAACCTATATTGTATCCGTCATCTTGAGCGCACAGTTTTATTGCACGAAATATAGAAGTGCTCTGTGAAGTCATCTTGAATCTCGTTTTTCTGAATTAGAAATCAAAAAGGGTATTACCGAAGAACCTTGTATACCAAGCTTATTAAAAATCAAGCCACCAGTTTCTAAATTATGAGTGGATAGAAAAAAAAATTTATGCTTATTCATTTTGCACACGAAGGCTAAAATTGGCCTCTTTTTGACATCCTCCTTTTACAGCCAAAAGTTTATCCCTGTACTTCTCCATACGACGACATAGCGTGCGAACATTCGTTATAATTTCAAAAATGTAAATACCCTAACGATATGACGAAAAAGGTACTTGAAAAATAAATTCGATTTGTTTCCACCTACTTTTTCTAGAAATATTAATAGTCCTGCTTAAAATTAATGCAAATATTACATTTTAAGGCATCATATTACAAATAAAATTTCCAGAGCTGCAGGGTTTGGAACTTACATCTATAGTTAATCTGGCACCTAACGGCATGAAATGTATCGTCAACTATAAAATGTATATAAGAGCATTTAAAACCCATTTTTTAAATTGTTTTTTTTAATATTATACTGTCGGCATTGTACCGTTCTATTTGTGTAGCTAACCGTTTTTTAAACTGGGCGAATTTCCGATATTCTCTACTGGTGACCAGTACTGGGCTACTAGTGCACTGATGGTAAAAATCCGGCAAAGTACAGAAATTTCCGCCTGGATGGCTCTGCAGCAGTTTTTTTTACGTTAGCAGAAACTGCTATGCTTTCGGAAATCAATTCGGAGCTTTGGTTATAAAGAGAATGTTTCTGAGCGTGGCACTTTCTGCTACTATAGCAAAAACTTCTGTGGTGTAAATAGGCTCATAATTAGATTTATAAAATATATTAACATTTCTAAATTTAGTAATCGCCCTGTGATGGTGTGCAAGATCCAATTGTTGTCAGCTGCTTTAGATAAGTGTCAGTATTTTAAAATAAATGCTGTTTATTTTTAATTCGTACAGTTAGAATTTGACATTCATTAAGCACGGCCATTACAGCTTAGGGTATGAACTTTACAAAATTAAGAAGACTAAAAATAACACAATGATGTAGACTACTAAATAATATGACCCCCAAAACATTTATTCAGTAAAATATAAATATATCAGAATTAAAAATCAATATTAATTTTTCTATTGTTTTTTTTGTGTATTAGACCTGCTTGCACGATTTTAAATATGGCGTGTAAGTAGTGCAATCCACAACATGGCGGCTTTCAATAATAAAAAAATATCGTAATCAACAATTCGTTCACTGGATGTTAAAGCAACGACCGCATCGAGCAGATAGTTTAATGTGAATTTATTGCGATCGAGATTATACAGCCAGAAAGTAGAGACGTGTGCTATGCATGCCGCCAAACACCGATAGCCGGATTGCAGTCGCCTCAATATCTATATGTATTGTGTATTATAAGTTCCAAACCATATCCGACTAAAAGTTCGGAGGGTGCTCGTCAGTGTTTTAAATCGCCAGAGCGTTCTAAAGCTTTAGGGTTGGTCGATCCCGATCAAGATCGCAGTGAAGATACTCAACAAGCATCCCCATGAGACTATATTTTTCTTTCAGGATACCTCAATTTCACTCCGAGTGTTCCTGATTTGAAAAATTCATTTTCTACACTTGCGCGTTATTTTACACTAGAAAATGTCTTACATATTTATGCAATATGCTTACATACGAACATTGATATTAATGTTAATAAGATAAGATGGTATTTATGAGACAAGAGTTTGGCTTTGTTATAATTTCGTCGTAGTTTATTGAAAATAAAGTCTACAGTGCACTTCTATCCTCAAATTTGTAATTTATGTCTTTTTAAAAGTTTTCGGTGATTATATTTTATTTTACTTGACACTCAGATTTAGAATAACTAATTATTTGATCATCGCGTTCTTCTATACTCTCATGCTGAATACGATAGATTTTCGAGGGAAATTAGAGTAAACCAGTCTGCAATACTTCCGTAAAAACTAAAAAGATACACAAGAGATTGTCGCTTAGATCGACATTTTCATTGCGGCAATGTCACTCACGCATCTTTTTAGTTTGTATGGCAAAATAGACGTTATGGAATCGACTTTATGACCATTTCGTTGACGCAGCAAAAGTTCGCTAAGAGGGAAGAGAAAATTAATCTTGTTGAATACATTTTACCACTCCGACGGCTATGATTTCAATGCTGCGATGAATTGCTTTTCAAGCTACTTTATAACTTCAAGAATTATATAAAAATATAAGGATTGGTTAACAAATTACGCAACACTTTTAATAGTTTTCTTCAACCTGAAAGCCGTCTGTGTATTCCACGCGACTATTGATAAAAAGTTATGTCAAGCAATTTCTCCACACATAATTTTCAGATACTGTAAACAAGAATTGATCAATAGTTCACAAGAAATTATGGAAATATGATGGAAAGCAATGAGATGACGGTAACTTCTGAATCATTCAAGTCTTGTTTAGAAAGATTAGGTTATTTTTAAATAAAACTTTTATGTTACCTGGGGGACCATGACCAAACCCCTGAACGTAAATAATCAAAAGTAAGGGAGAGAGAGAGAGAGAGAGAGAGAGAGAGAGAGAGAGAGAGAGAGAGCGAGAGTGCGATAGAAAGAAAGATAGCGCGAAAATTAAATGTTGGATATTTAGTGCACGTAATCAATGATTACAGAATTCTAGGGATGGAAGACGAAGCCATATATGGAAACAATTTAAATAAAATTTTCAAAAATAAGACCAAAGTCTCAAATCAGAAGATCGTTTTCTCGAAAAACAGTAGAAAGTATTAAGTAGTAAGCATTAATCGCAACGACAGGCCGGCGAAACCTTCCTGTATCTTGAGGACACATAGCGACCCAAGGATCACTGCTTTCTGTATCCATCTCACAAGTTCCTTTGCATATTTTGGCACGCGTATGGCTCTAAAGTTACTAACCAGTCTCAGTTTGGAACCTTCGCAGCCGAGAATTCGACCAAGAATATAGTTCATTTTACGAAGTCTTGGAGAAGAATGTCAGGTCTCGAGTATATAATGAAGACTGCTGTCTGAAAATCGTAGTTCCAGAAAATTATGCATTTCTCTTTTTGTTTATTTATTTATTTTTATTGTTTTTTTAAATTTTCATTATTCGAAATAGACCAATAGTTCATCTAAAAAAATGTTTTAAATTTATATAATTATTTATTTGCAATCATTTTGTCATTTGTTAGCATTGGATAAATAATGTTTTTTTATTTTGATTAATAATTATTTATGTAAAAAAAATTTATCTCTCCCAAATAAACTTAAATTACTCAGTCCACACGAAATAACTACTTGCGGTCAGGATACGTCGCAGCGAATAATTAATGCCAGGACATGTCTTCCCTGGAAATGTCATCCCAGAATATCATATCACAATATATCAGTCTCCCTGAAAATATCTTCCCGCGCAAAAAAGTTAAAGTCTCACTTTTAAAGGTAAACTGGGGCAGCTCTTCCCAAAAGATAAGGCTTTTCCGGAAATCTCTTCCGAAAGTACAAGGCTTCCATGGGCACCCCTTCCCAAAACGATTCGAGTGAAGCCACGAACATCGGCTCTACCATCTACTCATTCAGACGCCTTAGTTTTCCCATGAGATTTTTTACTAGGAAATCACTTCCCACCTTTAGAAAAATATTACTTGCTGCAAGATTTCATTGAACACGAAGCCGCGAAGCATCTTATATTTTTTTGAAAGTGGGAGGTGATTTTCTGGGAAGACATCTCCTGTCAAGGTTTATAAAGTGGCCACTCGAAGCAACTCCTTTTTTTTTAAATGTGGAAAATTATTTCCTGGAAAAACTTGCCCCGAGAAGACTTGTCCAATGGTGCCTCGAAGCATCTATTTTTTAAAAATCGGAAGTGCTTTCGTGGGAAGACTTGTCTGTGAAGGCATGTCCCGGGAAGACGTAACCAAAGATGCCCCGAAGCATCTAATATTTTTTGAAAGTGAGAAGTGATTTCAAGCGAATAGTTCTCTGTAAAATACCTATACAATATTCTTTTACAGTAACTTTTATTTTCTTGAAGGTGGGGCGTGATTTTCTGGAAAGACTTATCGTAGGGAACCATTTCACGGGAAGACCTGTCCATCTGTGCTTCGAAGTATTTATTTCTGTTTGGATATGAGAAGTGTTTTCCTGTAAAGACTTGTCCCGGGACGACCTGTCCAATGCTGCCAGGCATAAACTCCGAATTTTGAAAGGTGGGAACTTATTTCCTACGAAGACTTGAATTGAGTTTGTGGTAGTATTTTTCTGGAAAAACATTTCCGGCAAGTGACTTCCTGAAAAAACATTTTCGGGGAATACCTGTCCAAAGGTGCTTTAAAAAATTACATATTTTCGGAAGTGACAAGTGATTTTCTGGTTAGACTCGTTTCAAAAAGATATATGCAATATATGCCTGGACTCGGGTAGAAATTTCCTCTTTATGCCTTAACTAAATATTGGCTCTCACCAGGTCGCAGCCAGGTTTCTTAGCTACAAGAATCTAGACTTTCCCTCTGCTGGCCCTCGACAGTTTATTGTCGATGTGCTACTTGTCTTACATTATTTATATACTCACTTTTTAGCACTATAAAAGTAAATTAATGTTCTTATGCTTGATTATAAACGGCGTGTGCCTTTAGTTATTAGTAATAAGTCTGCTCTAGTCAAAATCAACAATAAGTTTAGTTTTAGAATAACGCGCGAAGTATAGTTAATAATCGAATGTCAATAAAAATACGAGAAAACGGAGAAGTGTTTGTCAGAGGTTACAGAAAGGTGTAAAATCATTAGATTAAACTTTTGCAAAGAAAATGTATTTTACAATTGGATTAATAGTTTTCTTCTTTGAATCAAAAAGTTCTGGTAATGGATTATGGCAACGTGCTGGTTAAACTTTAATACTACTGCAACCATATCATCACACTTCAGAATTTAAAGCATGATCAATTTTAAAAATAATTTAATAATATTTTATTTGAATCAACAAAATAAGAAACAATGGCATATGTCTTTGAATAATGGTGTGTGAGGGACTATCTAAATTCTATAAAGACCCTATTGATAGGCCCTCACTAGGTTGCCTACTGATGACCTCGCTAGCTGAGCGTGACGCTTTTGCTTGCGCCCTCGATAGATCGCCACTTTAGGGCATCGATAGAAAATAGGAAATCTAGACATGGCCTCTCAAGAAACAAGGTATAATTTCTACCCATGGAAGCAATTCCTATTTTTTTCCAAGGTGAGAAGTGATTTCCTGAAAAAACTCGTCTGGGAACACCTACCCAGTCTTGAATTGCAGCAACTCCTGTTTTTTTAAATGTGAGTGAGTAACAGCCTAGGACGGTAATCCCAGAATAACTTAAACAATGGTGCCTGGAAGAATTTGATATTTTTTTAAAGTGTGAAGTGATTTCCTGGGGCGAATTGACCGAGCAATGCATTTCCCAGGAAAATTCTTTCCAAAGGTGCCCTCGAAGTATCTCAAATTTTTTTGCATGTGGGAAGTGCTTTCCTGAAAGACATGTCCCGGGAAGACCTGTCCAATGTTGCTTTGTATAAACTCCCATTTTTAAAAGGCGAAAAGTGATTTGTTGAAAAGATTTGTCCGGGGAAGACCTTAACAATGGTGAGCTGAAGCATCTCATTTTTTTTAAAATTGGAAAGTGATTTCACGGGTAGACTTATCCAATATTACGAGAGCCCAAGCATCTGTATAGATAGGATAAGGGATGTCCAATATTGTCCCTGTTTAGCTCTAAAAGCCGAATTTAACTTTCTTGAGTGGGCAGCGACTTCTCGAGAAAGACACTTCCTTTGGAAAGTGTTCTTAGCTCCCAATAAATCTTTTTTTTTTTTGACTTACTGCTTTTCACATTTATTGCAAAAAGATATCTTTTTGCATCAATTAAATATCAGCAAAGAAAATTTTTTTTTTATTGTGGCATCTCTTTTTCCGTTTATTATTCTCGGCAATATTTTCCTAAAATTCTTAACAAAAAAATACAAAACAAAATTTCGAAAGTAAAAAATTGTTTAAAATCAAAACTGATTTTATTCGAAAAATGTTTATTACAAAATAGTTTTAGTTTTTCAATATCTTCAAGCCTGTTTTAAAAGTGCATCATGTAACTGCAACATTTTTCTGCATGAATTCGAAAGACTACCAGAAACTTTTTCTTTTAATCGTAAAAACCATCATAAAAACCGTGAGAATAGAGGTCGTTTGTTGATACTTATGGTTTATTGTTTCCTGAAAAATATAGTTATAGTTTAATACTATAGTTTCATACAAAAATGAAAAATTAGGGTACAAACATTTTTTATGTAAACAATTTTTTTCCTATTAAAAATGAAAAACCCTGATACGCATCTTTGCTTTCTACAATACACGGTTAACATCTTTGTTCTTCTTTCTATACCTGTGCCTGGCTGAGACATCGTTTTCCTCGCGCAGTAATTCACATTACTTTAATTCATATGGTAATTCACGTGGGTCGACAACTTTTAGCACAATAGAAGAGGGACAATATACCGAAAAGTAGTGGGGCGAATACGATATTGAAATCGCCCCTTGCGGCTTGCCTGTTATCGACAATGTCTGACCGCTGGACCGGAAGTAATTTGCTCGGCCTGGGATGAAATTTATTAAACTTTGAAAGATACTGAGATAATTGGTTATATTCTAGACAAGGACAATACTTCTTCCTCGATTAAGAGGTCATCGATATTTGACTTTTAAATCATGTGAATCTGATTCGTTGATTATGGAAAGACCGGTTATCCCAGCCAAATTTCAATGCAGTTCGACTATTAGATTTTTCGCAGTATCAGAAAAGGGATGCGAAATTTTTCAATTTCTCCTATTGGGATCAGTCGGTAAATGCTAGTTTCTTATGAAAATTGGCACCAAACTTATATGTGTGATAAGTGTATTGTGTGTAATGTATGTAAAATTAATTCTCCAGAATCTAGAATATTAGGATCTTAATTTTAGAAAATTTTAAGAATGAAGTTTTACCGACAAGTATCAGTTTAAACAAATGCATGTTGCTTGTTTAGATAAAGGGCCATTCACAAAATACGTGATACATTTTTCAGGAACTCATTTTGAAACAAGCCCTACTCGTCATACGAGTGACATTTTAAATAAGAATGACTTGTTCATATTATTAAAAAGTTGGCATAAATGTAGAGGTTCCCTTGGAGATTAGACTCAAATTTTTTTCAACAGAAAACAGGCATACAATTTTTTTAGCAACCTTGAAGTGAAAAAATGTTATACGGAAAAATTTGCACTTTGAACAAAAAAGTACTGTACAATTGAATCAATAAAACTAAAATATATTTTAATAAAGTAATTTTTGTTTTTGAAACACATCAAACGATTTAAGCAATTTCATATATTTGCATTAGCTATGTGTGACTTCATGAGTTTCACATGCCATACAAAATTGAAACTTCACGTACAAATTTTCAGTTACTGAGGAATGTGGATAAATTAAATAACACGGAGATTAACTAGTTATTAACTATGTGAATAGTAACAGTAATAGAAAGTACGCACAATATCTTTAAATATTTTCTAAAAAGTTGGATAGCTCATCAAGTTACACATTTTTTGTTTCAAACATTTTTATTTGCGAGTGATAGTTTTTGCGAAAATTAGTGATGTGTGGATTTTTATGAATAAAACAAACATTTAAAATCAAGGTTTTTTGCGTTTAGCTCAGCCAATTAACAAAATTTCGCAAAATATTTTCAATAAAAGTTGTAGATCTCGTTCAAAAAGCACATTTTTTGTTTTGAACATTTTTTTCTACAAGTGATATTTTGTCAGAAAATTAGTGATGCATCTGATGAAATTGAACAGCTTTCAATGCATTAAGAGACAGACTCTACCGTCCGCGCTCTAGTACTAACGCGCGTATGCAAATCTCCTAGTGGCAAATTATGAAAGTAACTTCGCTCCACATGAAGAGCCATCTGACCCTCAGCACATTGCGGAGTTTGAACAAATTATCTCCAATGTTCTTAAAATCCCTATTACCGATAATATGTATAGAAAATGACACATAAGAAACAAACAAAAAAATCAAAATTACCAAAACTACAAAGCTCCTGGTCCTGATTCAATTTCAAACTTAATCCTAAAAAAACTTCCGATTTCGTGTCTCACTCTCCTTGCCAATATCTTCAATGCCTGTATGCAACTAAGCTACTTTCCTAACTCATGAAAAATAGCTTACATTTCAGTTCATCAGAAAAAGGGCAAAGATCGGTATCATCCAATCAGTTACAGGCCCATTAGTCTTTTTAATACAATGGGAAAAATTTTTGAAAAAATAATACTCATTCGCGTAAACTTCACCTCGAAGGAAGCAGCATCCTTGAACCGCAACAATACGGTTTTAAAAAAGGTCACAAGTTGCTCAAGCTAACTGAAGCCATTAGCTCAAATTTCAATCGAAGAAAACATACTGGAGCTGTTTTCCTCGATGTAGAAAAACCTTTTGACAGTGTTTGGCATGTAGGAATGCTCAGCAAACTAATAAGTTACAATTTCCCAAATGGCTCATCCTCTTTATAAGCTCTTATTTTTCTAATAGAAAATTCGCAATCAAAATAGGCCACATGCCCTCAAAAGAGAAACCAATCGGAGCGGGTGTGCCGCAAGACAGCATACTAGGACCAGTATTCTTTATTATTTACGTGAACGACATGCCTGAGGTCCCTGAAGTTTCAATTGGATTATATGCAGATGACACCGCATTATTCACTTCCTCCTGTTCCGTTCAAAAAATATTAAAACTACTTAACAAAGCTGTTAAAATCATCGAGGCTTGGACTAAACTCTGGAAAATAAAAATAAACGTATTAAAGACAAAATCAATTCTTTATTAGTCAGGATACCAGCTAAAATTGTTCCACCCAAAATATTTAACGAACCAATAGAATGCAAAAATTCCGTAAAATACCTAGGGGGTAAACTTCATAAACGTCTTAATTGGAACCATCATATCCATCATCCTAAAGAGACAGCTCTCGGGGTCTTTTCGTGCTTAAATCCTATTATTGATAGACACTCGAGTCTAAAACCCGAATATGGACTGCTCATCTACAAAATGTTTATTCGAAAAATCATAACTTATCCATCTTCAATATGGGGAGGCGCGTCAAAAAGTAATATCAATCACATTTAAATCGTACGAAATAAATATCTCAGACGTATCACAAAAACCCCCAGATATACTAAGAACTCTATCCTTCACAGAGAATTTTAACTATCACACATTTCAGAGTATATCAAAGAAACGGCCAATAAATTTTACGAATTTGCATCAGCATCACCTTTTAAACATATTTCCTCTCTAGGGAATTATAATTTTGATCATCTTCGCAAAGGCGCGATGCCAAACGAATTTCTCATTGAATAAGTCAACCAGGTCATGGTGGGCCTGCCACCCCCAACCTACCAGCAACTTTATTTTCTTTGACCCTCTTCCCCACTTCCTCCTCTTCTTCTTTACTCGTTTTTTCTTCTATAAAATAAATTAACAGATTTTAGCGGTTTTTTTTCCTACGGAAGAACAAAAAGGATGTTGTAAAAACTCACGAAGCTGTAAAGATCTAGTCACTATAGACGCTGTTGCCATGACTCAAGCTCGTAAGCATCAAAGAAACTTACACATGGCATACATTGAATACAAGCAAGCGTTTCCTTCCGTGCCGCATGACTATTTATGAAGTCTTAAAACTTTACAAAATCTGTCCACGCATTATTGACTTTCCAAGCCATGCAATGAGGCTCTGGGGTACAAGCATCAAGTATTTTGATCATGGACAACCAAGGATAACTAAATCAATACGCTTTACGACGGGTATATTTCAAGGAGACTCCTTCATCGCACTATGGTTCTGTTTAGCGTTGAATCCATTGAGATAAACACTAAACAGCATGTCTCATGGGTTCAGAATTCATGATAATGAGGATGGCCATCAAGTGACCCATCTTCTTTACATGGATGACCTGAAGCTGTACGCTAGTTCAGGCTAGAAAAGGTAGCAAGTGATTGATGTCACAAAGCAGTTTTCCAATGATATCCACATGGAGTTCGGAAGAGAAAAATGCAGAACAGTTTATTTAATCAGAGGGGAATTAGGGACCGCAAAGTTAGAGAACGAGTTCAAAAATGACATCAAGGCAATGGCTGCAGGCGAATCATATAAATATCTGGGTATTCTTGAATCTAAGGGTATTCAACATACGATAGTTAAGACAAGCCTAACGCCTGCCTTCACTACGAGACTCAGATTAATTATGAGGAGTTTTCTCAACTCGGCAAACAAAATCAGGGCGATCAAAACATATGCCATCACTGTCCTCACGTACTCCTTCGGGCTCATAAAATGGTCTAACACCGACCTTGAAAAGTTAAACAGAATTGTTCGCGTAGAAATGACGAAGCACCGAATGCACCACAGAAATTTAGCGATTGAAAAGGTAGTTCTACCACGACATTTAGGGGGTAGGGGCGTTGTTGATGTCAAAAAACGGTGTGAGTCACAAGTTATACAATTACGAAACTATTTTAACAGCAAACAAAATGTTGCGCTTTACAATACCATTTGTCAAGCGGATCTTGAATACACGTCCTTAAATTTTTCCTCAGATGGGGTCTTGGATATTAAGGCAGAAACTATAGAGGAATTAAAAATACAATAGAGGCAGAAAATCATCCATGGCGAGCACCCCAATACGTTAGATCAAAATGAATTGGATAGTGAGGCATCTAATATTTGGCTAAAAAAGGGTGTTCTGTATCCAGAGACGAAAGGATTCGTCATTGCAATACAGGACAAGGTTGTCAGCACCAGGAATTATCGCAAACACGTGTTACATCAAGATGTGATTGACCGGTGCCGATTATGTGGAGATACCAACGAATCCATCGAACACATTATTGATGGCTGTCGCGTAATGGCTCAGAGAGAATATACGCACGGACATAATGATGTAGCGAGCATTATACATGAACAAATAGTCCTAAACCTAGGACTCTTAAAAGAATGGATGCCCTTCTATAGGTACATTACAATGCCCGTTTTAGAAAGCGGAGATTACATCTTGTATTGGGATTTTACTATCCAAACATATCATTACATCCGGGCCAATCAACCTGACATCGTGATGCGAGAAAAAAAATGGTCGAAGAGTCTACATCATCGACATTGCTTGTCCGCTTAACCAAAATTTGCAGTCAACCTATACAACCAAGTTCCACAAGTATAGCGAATTAAGGCATGAAGTAAAGATTATATGGAGGAATGTGAATCATGCATCTATTCATCCCATTGTGATTTCGGCTACAAGCAATGTGCACGCAAGATGCACTGAACATCTGGAACATTTAGGAGTCAGTAGCGTATTGGCAGCAGCTCAAAAGGCGGTTTTATTAAACACCTGTCGCATTGTAAGAAACTTTCTTGATCATCAGGAAGCGAGCGACTAAAAACCCGTGGAGTGGCAGGTGGTAGCTCTGAGAAAGCATCCAGAGGTGACTGTTTTCACCTCCAACGATCGTGGCCGCTCGTAATTGTATACCTACAACATCATCGCAGGAGGTTTCAACCATCGTATTAAATTATATGAATTTACTTATAACATTGTAATCTCATCAGTCACTTGACTTAGTCCGTGGATATGATGTATAACCGGGTTTACCCGAGTAAAAGTTAAATAAAAACACATAAAATAATAATAAAATATTTCTAGTAAGAAGAAATGTCTCGTGTGAACACTGGTACACTTATTTGTAAATATAATCTTTAATCAATAAGCTAATATAATTTGTCAGTTGACATATAAGTATATATTGCATTATTTAAATACTAACTGAATAAATATGAATAATAGTTTGCCCTTTAACATTTGTCTCGACCTATGTATATAGCAGAAAATTTATAACCATTTTAAAATCATATTTTTTTAATCTAAACAGAAAAACGCTGGTATTTAATTTATTTCAGCTCAAATTTCATTGGTCTCACAATGAGAATTTTAAAGAATTTTCAGTCTCATATTTATTCCTATGAACGCACTTGCACATCTGGGCATCTAGGGGAATGTATCATTTCGAGACTGAATTTTGGATCATGTTGACAGTTGTGGAGTGCTGAACTGCGCTGTCAGCCACCTGACTAAATAATTGTTAATAAGCAAACCAATTGAAATAATATTTACCTAATTTTCAACTTTCTTTTATTGAACAGTGCGTACTATTCACTTATAATAAAATTATAACTTCGTAAAGCAACTTCAAAATGTAAGGTTAGTCATGGCCGTCAACACTTCAACTAAGGCTGAATGTATAAAAAAGGCCATTTCTTCGAACGCACGGGCATCAATTTCGATGCAGACGGTCACGACTTAGGTTTCACATCCCGGCTTTGGTGGTTTGAATGTCATGTCGGTTTTCACTAACCTAATACTTGCAAATTATACAACGACTGACAGTTTTAAGACAACACTTTACGTTGCTCTAGATAAAAAAAAAATTTTAATTGATAAATTTCCCTGCAATTTTCTGTGTATTAAAAAGTAGAAATTACCTTGCGGAACACAGTGTGGAATGCTATCCTACTTGGGCGAGCGCAGTTGAATTCACAGGAGGGGGGAGAATTTCATGAGTGGGGAGAGCCACCATCTTACGATGTCCCACTTGACGATGTGCACGAGCATTTTTGCCGGCAAACTGTGCATGAAAATATAAACATGTTGGCGCGGCAATGTTTGTCGCGGGACATCAAAAGATGGCGGACCTCCCCCCTCATTGCATCAACCCCGCAATAGCATGCCTAGTCTCGTGTTTCCTATGTCCATGGTCGAGAAGTCGACCAGGGAGGGGAGGGTAGCGGATGCAGATACGGGCAAGCAACGCGGAAGACCCTCAAATTTACAGCGCCTCATCAAGCTAGGAAAGGCAGGTTCGAACAGAAGTTTGGACGAATGGCAAAGAAAGGCAAGCGCAACTAGCAGTGAAGAGGAGGAAAAATGGAAAAGAGAGGCAGGGGACGATGAGGTAGAAAGTAGCAAGGGTAACAAGAGAGTTGGAGTTAAAGGGAAAACAGCAGAAAGATAGGGGAGGTGGGGGGATGTTTGAAAAATTGGAAGCTCTCATAAAAGGGTTTAGAGAGGAAACAAGAAAGAGATTGGATGATATGAATAGGGATATGAATAGGCAGGGAAACGATGTAAGGGGGGAAGTGAAAAAAGTAAGAGATAAATGGGAAGAATGGGATAAATGCTGGAAAGAAGAGAAAGACAAGGTTTGGGGTAAGCTAGAGAGCATTGAGAATAGATAGAAAGAGGTTGACGAACAGAGATCTTAAGAGATAAAAGAGTTGGAAGAACGGGTGGGCAATCCAAAAATTAGGAATGAGCATATGGGGAAAAACAGAGCATGAGGAAATAGTTAATGGGAATGAAAAGAACGTCCAAAGTGAAAATGAAAGATTAAAGTAAAGACTCTGTGAGATTGAAAGAAGATTAGAAGGGGAAGAAAGGGCAAAGAGGAAAAATAACTCAGTAATTAAGGGATTACAAGTGGAGAGTGAAACGAGAGAAGTGGAAATAAAAAATCTTTTGCGAGACATTGGAGTGCAGGTCAGGGTAGAAGAAGTCAAGAGAATAGAAGGGATAAAGGAAGGAAAAGAAAAAATGCTTCTAGTAAAAGTGGGGAGTGAGGAGGAGAAAAATAAAATTATGGAGGCAAAAAAATTATTAAGAGTAAGAAGGGAAAGAATTGAAGAAGATCTGACATAAAGGTAGAGGAAAGGGAGATGGCAAATAGAGCAAAGGGCTTGGGTAGAGAGGAAAAAGGGCCATATGGTGTGGATAGGGAGAGACAGGTTATGGATAAATAGGGAGGAATGGTGCTGGAACGAGGAGTTAGAAGAATTAAGGAAAAAAGGAAAAAGTGTCGAGAAAGTTAGGGGGAAAGAAGACGAAAAAGAGTCTAGAAATAAGTCAGAGGGGTTTCCAAACGACAAAGGGGAAAAAAAGTGAAGAGAAAAGAAGAAGGAAGGGAAGAGAGAAACGTGAAAATAGCTTTCTGGAATGTGTCAGGTTTGAAGAAAAAGAATAAAAGGGCTTGGGAGAAGTTAAAGAAGTAGAATGTGATTATGATGAGTTATACTTGAGCAGATCAGAAGGACTGAAAAGGGATAAAAAAGCTCTTATCGAAAGGTTATGTGTGAACAATGCAAGAAGAAAGAAAAGAACACGTTAGACGGAGAGGGATGGGCGGCATGGTGTCAGGGGTGAAAAAAGAATTATCAGTAAAATGAAGAAAAGATGGAGACATGGAGGAAAATAATGAAATAATAGTAAGAAGAATTATAATTGGAAAAGTAGAAATAGCGGTAGTTTGTGTATACAGAAGAAGAGGAGAAGAGGAAGGCTGAAGAGTAATAAGAAAGTGGATGCAGCAAAATAAGGAAGAATTGATTTTAATAGGAGGGGACTTAAATACATGGACTGGCGAACAAGGGGGATGGTTATGGGATGAAGAAAAGGAGGCATATATAAGAAACTCCATAGAGAGACGGACCGGGAGGGGAGGACGTTACTAGACATGATAGGAGAATCAGGAAAGTTTATATGCAATGGCATTATGAAAGGAGATGAGGCAGGGTAGATCATATTCATGGGAAACGGAGAAACAGTAACGGACTACATCTTGGTTGAAGTAAGAATGCGGCATGTGATAGGGAATATGAAGGTAGATAAATTAAAAGAGTTTAAACAAAAGATGGGAAAAGACAAGGTTAGGTATGAAAAAGAGGAGGGAATAGACGCTTTAATTGAAAGGTTGAAGGGGTCGATTGAGAAGGTAAAGGATGAGCTGGGTAATAATGAAGAATGAGTAGGGGGAAAGAGGGGCTGGTGGGACTGGGAATGCTCGGAGAGTAAAGAGAGAATGAAAGAGTGTGTAGGCAAATGCAGAAAGGGGGAAATGGAGAAGGAGGAGTATAACAGGAGAAAAAGGAACATGAGAAGATGTTGGAAAGAAAAAGATGAAGGGGAAAAAAAGAATATAAAGCAAATTTAGAAAAAGCGATCAAAGAATTTAGGATGTGATAAATCGGGATAGATTGAAAAGGAAGGGAGTTAATGAAGAAATAAAAATGGAGGAATATACGGGTTATTTTAAGGAATTATTAGGGGGAGAGCAAAATAAGATCAAAGGTGAAAAGTGTAGGATAGTCGAAGGAGAAATGGAGGAAGGGAACGAGATAACAAGAGAAGAAGTTGATGAGGCAATAAATAGCCTAAAAAGAAAGAAGGCGACAGAAGATGGGATGGAGAACGAAGCGATGAAGTATGGAAGAGAAGAGATTAGCGATACGATGTGCAAGATCTGCAACAAGGTCTGGAAAGAGGAAGGTTGGCCGGAAAGTGGACGACGGGACAGGTGGTACCGCTTTTTAAGAAAGGGGAGGGAAAGAATGTATAGGAATACAGAGGGATCACTCTCCTGTCAGTCGACTATAAAATTTATGCAAAAATCTTAAGAAAACGGTTAAAGAGTCAGGTAGAACAAAAAGAAAGTATCCCGCATAATCAGACGGGATTTAGAAAAGGGATGGGAACTATAGACAATATCTACGTACTTAACTACTTAGTTAACGGAAATTTGGGGAGAAAGAAAGAGTGCTTGAGTGCTATGGCAGGCAATGAAAGAGGGGGGTGTAGAGGAAAAGTTGGTGGAAAGGATAAAGGAATTTTTTACTGAAACTAGGATTAGGGTGAAAATAGGAAAGAAAAAGGGCAGGTTTTCTGGACGGTCAGAGGTATAAGGAAAGGGTGCTCTTTGAGTCCGTTACTATTTAATATCCTGCTGGCACACTTAGAGGAGAAGCTAAAGGAGAAAGGGAAAGGTGGAACGGTTTTGGGTAATAGTAAACTATACTCTCTGGCATACGTGGAAAATGTAGTTCTGTTAGCAGATGATGAGAAGGGTTGAACCTAATGATAAGAATCTGCGAAGAGCATATGGGAGCAAAAGATCTAAAGGTGAACGTAGACAAGACAAAGGTGATGTGCTTCAGAAATAGAGAGAGCAAAATTAATTACGTTTGGAAGATGAACGGACAAAGAGTGAAAATTATGGAGGAGTTTTGTTACCTAGGTTTTTGATTTGAGACAGAAGGCGGAAGCGAGCTGCAGGTGAGGAAAAGAATTGAATGTGCGCGTAAAGTAATGGGCCAAGTATGGGGTATAGGAAAGAGAAGGTTCAAGAACGATTGGAGAATGAGGGTCTGGTTGTTTGATGCGTTGGTGTGGGCGGTGTTGTGTTATGGTGTGGAGATCTCGGAATGGAAGGAACATAGGTAAGTGAAGAGTATGCATGAGCGATTTCTGAGGTGGGTAATGGAGGTTAGCTGGAGTTGCCCAGTATATATGTTAAGAGAAGAGTTAGGAAGAGAAAATATGGTTACTAGACAAATTAAGAGAGCCTGAAGGTTTAAAGAGAAGCTAAAAAGGGGAGAGGATAGCAGAATAACAGAAGCATGTTTGGGCGAAATTCGCAACAATGAAGTGAGAGAAAATTTGGGAAATTCAAAATAAGAGGAAGAAAGGAGAAAATGAGATGGGTTTGTAATATTCGAGAAGGGGTTATGGAGTGACAGGACATAGAGTTAGAGCTGTTAGTAAAACAAGGAGAAAAGAGATGGTCAAAGATTATAGATTCGAGGTACAATAGATGGTATATGATGGTCAAAGGGTTGACGGAGCCAGAATATCTGTAAAAAATAAAAAAGGAAGAAAAATGGAGTAGGGTTGTACGGTTTAGAATGGAAGAAGGAGTGAGAGCATGCAGATTTTCGATGAATAAAGAGGAGAATTTATGTAGAGTACGTGCATACGAAATGGAGTCATGGGCGCATGTTTTAGAGAGATGTACATGAGAGGTAGAGGGACAGTTGAGTGTGGATGAGTTTGTAAGATGGATCTTTGATGCAAAAAAGTTTTAAAAAATAAATATAAAAAAAATTAGTGTGAAACCGTCTATGTCAGAAGTCTCGAACTTCAGGCCTATTAAAGACCCCCTAATCGTTGAGATTCTAATCCTCCTAATCCGTCGCGTGAAGAATTTTAGCGCAACTAACCAATAGATCATGACTTACCTGAGGAGTATTCGCGCAATTAACCATCTTCGGTGAATGCGGCCCTCGTGTCGCTCAACAAACATAATTATTTTGCTACACGATTCGGTGAAGTTTATCACAGAATCATAATGTCTGTTGCAAAAAGATTCTTTTTGAGAATATTTTCAACTTAAGATTCTTCAACGGACAAATCTTTTCTGTATCCGAGTTGTAACACCACTCTCCTACTTTAAAGTGTGAGACGATGAAATTCAAGCACTCGTGAAAAAAAAGGTGAAACTCGGTTTTCGACAGTATTGACTTTTTTAAAGTCCTTTGTTAAGATACAATGACTTCTAGTGAAACCCATTTAGTTCGTTGACAGCCTTAATAACCGTCACCCTCACCCATTATCCAGGAGAAAAAAAAATTGTGGAAATCCACGTAAAATTAACTGCTGAAAAAAATTCGCGTGGGGCTATACATGGAATTCCACATGGAATTTGGCTGGTAAATTGAAAAAATGTATATGGAAATCCACGAGAAATTTCACGTGAATTGAGAAAATTACGTTGATTTCCACGTTAAATTCCGCGTCAAACCCAACTTAGAATTTCCTCGTGGATAGTTTCAATTTACCACTCGAATTTTACGTAGAATTCCATTTAGCAATATTAGTTCCTGTATTACATATTCTCCAGTGTACTACTATTAAATCTGTATTATAATATTAAAGGTGCATCATTACCTTGTAAAATCTTCGAAGTTATAAATGTCAAGTAATACAATTGATCAACCTAGATACAAGATGTAAAACTTACTAGTCTATAAAAAGACTTTTTTTATAGAACTTTAACGGGTAAGGTTCGATTCTCGATTATTAAGAATTACTATTAAAATAGTAATTCTCAGATAAACCCCTATATACTTTTGGATTCATCAGCATAAAGTTAACTATTATGGACCAAATTGGAGTGGATCGGATTTTTTCAGATGTATCAGATTTAAATTCAAATAGTAGATATAAATAAAATATTCTTTAATTTACCAACAATGTTTCAGGTACTAGCAGCCGTGCAAGAGCTGGAGAAAAAGGATTAAATGTTGTCAACATACAGGTTATGGATATGTTGTCTCTGTTTTCATGTGTAGGTAGGACAATATAATGGGGCATAACAACGGCTTTAACACGCAGTGGTCGACCCCGGACGCGACCCGGGACCCTCCCCGGATGAATTACACCTCTGATAATTACTGTAAATTAAGTGTCATCCCTTGAAAAGCTACGGTGTCCCTGTATCCCAAGCGAGTGGGAAGTAAATAACGAATGAGAACACTACTAAAGTACTGTTATGATTACGTCTTGTCCAAGACAGTTAACATAAAGGTTAAGCAGAACATAGTTCAAAAGTGTCTGTACAAGACAAAAGATGCAATCAGGCCATTCTGTTTTATTTCGACCTTAAAAAATTGTTTATACCTGAGTGTAATAATTAAACACGTTTTTAATACTTATTTATCAAATCAATTGATTATATTATTGTATGTAACTCAGACATGATTTTCGCGTTTTACCAGCGTCTTTCTTATCCTGAAAGTAACCGTTTATATGAATCATATTTTTGCTACATAAATTATCGTGTGTACCAAAAAGCAAAACGCTTTTTTATCCTAGGTATATATTTTTTAAATAGTATATTATACTACAGTTTTATTTAGTTCCGGGTAGTATTGAAACTAGAGGTTCCAAGAATTCTGAAAATCGTTCCAGGAAAGTTCGCGAAAATTACAATATAAAGATTAATATTAAAATTATTCTTCGAAAAAAAGATCCTATTCCTTCTTCACTCCATTGGAAATCGAACCACAAAACTTCTGCTTTTGTGTCCCTTGTACTTTTTTGCATTTTTTGCATTTTTCTTTAAAAGGTATTTAAATCCCTTTAGAAATAGTTCAAAATATTGTTATTTAAAGATTGTTTACACCAGATTACGACCAATAAGGAAGGTACTCCACCTTTCCCTCACCGATTTGATTTTTCTTGATATATGCTGTAGTACTCGAAAAACTAAGCGACACGTATTTTTTTACCCGCGGAAAAACATTTCAAGATGGTGAAACAGACTCTCAAAGTTAGGGGTCTCAAGTATCGATTGTATAGTATTGTGCTAAAAATGTATAAATTCACAGAAAAAAAATTGAAAAACATTTATTTTGCACTTGAGATGAAAATAAAGTTGACGTGTTTTGCCAAAAAAAAATTTTTTTAATAAATGGGAGTGGGTGGCTACCCCTAACACTTTTTATTTTGTGTCTTTGATAATACATACTTACCATGCACAAAAACATTGGAAAATTAGTTTTATAACGAAGTAAATGTGTAATAGAATCCATCCAATATAAATAAATAAATTACGCTAGGGTAAACCACCCATACTTATTTTCAAACTTGCTATAAATTGTTAAATTCATAAGAGAAATATTAAAAAAATACATACTTTGCACTTGAAACAAAAATAAATATGAATTTCAACAACAAGAAATTTTCAAAAAAATTAATAGAGGTCCTAAACTCATTTTATTTTGTGTCTATGCTAATAAATACTTTCCGTGCACAAGAACAGTTAGAAAGATAGTTTTATAATGGAAGGAAGTAAAATAAAGTCCATCCAATATAAATAACCCAATTATGCGGGGGCAAACCACCCTTAATATTTTCAAATACGCTAAAAATGGCTAAATTAATATGAACAAAATATGTTCTTTTAAATATATTTTGCTCCTGAGACAAGAATAAAGTTAGCGTGTTTCGCAAAAAATCATTTCTTTAATTGTTGGGGGTACCCTATATATATGGGGCTACCCCTAAATACGTTTGATTTGGTTTCTATGATAATATATATTTTCCATACGCAAAGACAATTGGAAAAAAGTTTTATATTGAGGGAAGTAAAATAAGGTTCATCCAACATAAATAAAAAAATTACGCGGTGGTAAACCACCCCCTAATTATGTATATAATTACAAAATATGTCTAAATTCGGCCAAAAAAGCCGAATAAAATACGTTTTGCACACAAAAAGGGAATGAAAGTATTTATTTATTTTTCAGGAAAAAAGAGCATCGAAGAGGGTAGCTAATCCTAAATTATTTCACATTATTGACCTTTATAATTTAATCTTGTGCCCATTATTTTCAAAGTTTGTTTAATTTTAAGGTATGCAGGGTATGCAGGGTAAAATTTATCACAGAATGTGCAATAAAATAATAGCTGACAACGAATATTGAATCTATCATGTTGCTCCTGTTGGAGTAATCTTAAAATTTACAATTTTATCAAATGGTAAATAGTAGGTTTGATCGCAATCAATTTCCGCAGATAAAAAAAATACGTGTCACACAGTTTATCAACTGCTACAGCATATATCATGGAGAATCAAATCGGCGAGGGACACCTGGACTACCTTCCTCGTAAGTTAAAGTTGCCTTTCGCAATTCGGCAGCCTTAATTTGAATTTGTAAATGTTAAGATGATTTTATTTGCTTTATAGGAAATGTTTCTAATCGTAAATATTTACCTGACATCGATGAAATCTCATTTAAAATGACCTATTCTCTCATGGGTTTAATTTAAAACCACCTATTCTCTCATTGGTTTAATTTAAAATCATTATCAATCCAAGATTGATTGACATTATAATCGAAAATTGCTGTAAAGATACTACTGCAGATAGTTGAAAACTATATTAAGAGTTCTGCATGTGTCTCTATTTACCAACTTTTTTTAGCATTTTTCCAATCTTTTTATAACGAAAACTTGAGCTCCGTGTTTTTGAATGCAGATTGATTTAAAGAACCTACAAATTATATTTTAAATCGTTATAAATAATATATTTAAGCAAATAATCCTGTGGATCAGTTTGTTGCAAACAAAGTTTATTTTTCACCAAAATCGTCCTGCTTTCTTATTCTTATAATATATTTCTTAACAAAAAATGTTTAAAAATACAAATTTATAAACAATGTATACAGTTGTAGATAATGTTTTAATATCTTCGTAAAAACATATTTTTTCTATTTGAGTGTATTTTAAAAATAGGTTTTATTTATTTTTTAACTATTTAACGAAATAATAAAATGATAACAATTATTATTTCTTACGAAGATATGACAAAAATAAAGTTTTGCCTATTTTTTTCCAGTCAGCAGTCAACGAAGTAAAGTTAGATGGTGATTGAAGTGAAAAACCCTAATATGCATCAACGTAGGTGTACATCGCAAACGGTCACCCATCCGAGTGCTAGCCGCTCTCAAAATAGCCCAACATTCACGATTCTTTCCGAGTCGAGATTCATCGCAAAAAATAATAACAAAGAAATCACATTAAATCCTAACACCTTAGAACAGTACAAATTTATCTTTTTTTATGTTTTCTCCGTGTGCCCTTTTCTGATTCAAGTACTTGCAGAAAACATCGCTGCTCTTCTCTTAAAAAGTTGAGTCATCGATGAAATGGCAATAATTCACTTCGGTGATGTATCCGTGGAGAAATGGGAGATAAAAAAATAGTATTAGAAGCTCAGCGGCTAAAAAGTGTTCATATAACCTAACGTTATCAGTGCGGATGCTGACATTTTAATTCTTATTATAGAAATTTTACAATATCAATGCCAAATCTTTATTGCCATTCTTGACTACAAAACCTGTTACAGAATTATGTACAAAAGTTTAAAGATACTTAATCAATGTCATCTACATTAAAGCATAATGGAAAACCAGGCCCCTACGTAACAAATTGCAGTGAAAATTGATAAAATATCATTAAATCCTCCCTTCCACCAAGTGCAGAGATAGCATTACTAATTTATTTAAATGAACTTATCTTTTCGAAGCTCCGATAGTAATGTAAATTGGTTACCCTCCGAATCAAGGGGGTAATGGCACGAGCGAGATAAAGGTATTTTATTGCCTTGTGGTCGGACATATTTAAGCAGGGTCGAAGGATCTGGATTTTTTCCACCCTCGGTCAATCCACGCGACAGGTGTTCAGCTGATATTTTTCTCCACTTCTAAAGGGATGCTGCTAGTGTCTCCCTGCGATAAGGAAAAATCGTTTTATAGGATGGGTGAACCAAATATTAAACAGTTTCGATTGCATTTCTTTAAATCCATGAATGATAATTTTATCTATTTGTATCCAGATGCGCACAATATCTCAATTGTCCCCCTCTTCCGAAAATGTTAACTTTTGAGCGGCACATTAGAAAATCTGATTGAGGACCGCCAGCGACGCTCCCAATGACAAGTGTGACGATCCAGACACTGGCACCCCGAATTCTCGTTCGCCATGGTCATTCATGCCGATTATGTAACTTGACTGCGAACATGAAGCTTACGCTGGTCTCACGATAATCCCCAAGGACAGATTTTATTTTCAACGAGCATTGATAAACGATTAACTGGAGACACCGTACTTTCTTTCCAGGGCATATGCTTTTATTCGTGTGGTTTAAATAACGTCACGTGGGAAAATAGATACCGCCTAACACTTACAACTCGTGGTAGATCTCGAATTTGCGCATTTTTTGGAGGACAGTATTTATGATGTTTGGTGATTAAAAACGGAAGTGCGGATGACGTCCGGGGATGGTGCTTGTTATAGCGCGCGGAAGGACTCTCTTCTGCGAACACCTTGATTTACTGGACGATATTTCGTCGCTTCTAGTTGGCGCCTACCAACACACCAGCGAGCGCGACAATAGTGGCCGCTTGACATTTTTTTTCAAATTATTGCCACGCCGTGGACGCGCCTTCCTATTTCGCCTCCCTTTTTATTAGCAATTTTTTTTCTTTTCTGCTGCGGTTTTCACGGGCCCTTTGTTTCTTGCCTGCCTCGTTTCGCCGACCAACGATGTATCCGTTCGAATTCGGTGTAGGGTTCACGCTGATATTTATTGTTCCTGGCAGACGGAGCTTTAGCTTTGGCAGTTAGGAACTCTATACTCTAGGGATAACTGAAAAAAGTTTTTTTGTCTAAATTTCAAAAATCCACGGAACCTATAAATTTACGTATATGCTACAACAAACGTGTGAAAAGGGCCCCGAAATCGCACCTTGCACATCAGTCTTCACTTTAGTCTCATTATAACGTCACTTGCCACGCATTCCTGTTATAATTTGGAGCAACTTTTGATGTGATTTTGTTTTTTTTTGTTTTATTAGAATTTGAAGTCTATATTATCTCCGCTATATCCTGAATAATTAAAATGAATAATGGGATTAAAAAAACTGCCTGATTTCATTAAAACTGGCCAAAAATGTATAAAATATATATTTTACTTTTTTTTACAGAGCTCAAAAATCCATGAAAATGATTTTAGAAATCTGATAAGATCACGCATTTCTGTTCGAGATATAATGTAAATGTCGGAGTCATCGGAAGCTTAAGGCGAAATCTCTATTTAAAATATATAAAAAACTATATTAGGCATGATCAAAATTTATAAAATTCTTGTCTCATCATTATGAACATTTAAACAAATCTACATTTATGAACATCAGATGGCTGTGGTTATTCGCAGGCCCGAAATTTGGGTTTACTTATTTAGAGGTTGGACGCAAGAACGGTGTTCTTGCTTTATAATAAGTGACTTCTTTTTCCTTTGTTTTGTACATAACTTCATGAAAAGTAAATGAAAAACAGGTCACTGAATCAGGAAGTAAGATTTCACTGATTGTCAATGATCCATTTCTAGCCATTTGAATCAGTGAAATTTCACTGATTCAGATTTAGAGAGTAGAAAGTGCCTAAATTGTCTGAAATTCTTAATTGCTGTAAATATGATTGCTTTATGGTATGAAGAAAAAGTACTAAACAGTTTTGGAAAGAACCTGTCAAGGCCTCCGAGGGTTATCAATTATCTGCTTCAAATTTCAAAGAATGTTTAAAATTTGAATCCTTAGCAGATATTAACTATCAGGATAAATTATTATAATTAATTTCTCATGTTATATATTACCCATTACTGGTCTTATAATTTTCTGGAGAAGCTAGAAAAAATCTGCCTGGGCCGCATTTGAACCGGGTACGCCACAATTCACGAGTGGAGGAGCGTTAACCAACTACGCGACCAGGGCTTCAGTAGATAGTTAGAAGAAAGTCTATCGTAGTTGAAAGAAGAAAAAAGCAAGAGTTGAATGTAATTCAATTTTTAAAATAAAAATACGAATATTAACACTATAACTGTTAATCAATGCGAGATTTAAAAATGTTTAGCATTATTAATTTATTTGGTCGATTCTTAATTAATTTATATGAGCAATTAAGTATAAAAATTGCGTGATCTAATGAGCCTAAGATCAATTTGAAAATACAAGGCCTTTGATGATTTTATCAACATTTTTGTAGCAATTCGCCCATGTTGAAGGTATTTCTCTATCCTATTATAAAAAGGAAACCTTTAAGGTCATATAAAAATAAATAACTAATCAGAATAGAGAGTTTAAAACTGGGTGTGCTTGAAACCCTGCAGCTTAAGAAATTTCGTTGGTAATATAATGTTTATAAATATAATACAAGTATTTATTCTATAGACAATTTATAACTATAGGTAAAATAATCGCTTGATATTTACTTTTCTAATAGTTCTTCTGTAACACCTTTGGAGTATATAGCAAAGGTGGATATTAAAATTAAACAAAAATTTTTAATAAAACTTACATTTTTCAAATTATAAGTAGTATTCAGACAGTACGCAGTCGTATACCGTGCAGAAATCGCCCAATTTCATACTTAATACCGATCTGGCCCCGACCGGGATTCCCGATCTGGCCCTGATCGGTAGAATTCTGTGGCCCAGATTTGGACCAGACCAGGCCAGACCGATTTCCTACCGTAACGCCATCCCTATGCGCTCACAGAATTAGTGCTGATTATTGTTTTTTAATAGTGCAGTTAAATTTAAATATTATTCGTTTATAATATTTTTTAAATGATCGAAAATGCCTAAGGCAAGTACGCCACGTGTTCGGAGGCACCGAACACTAACCAGTATACCTCGAAACGTGCGTGAGGAAAATGAAAGTAAGTAATTTAGCTCTGGGGCTAATTGAAACCTAACCTCAAATAAAGTGATATCAATTAAATTTTATTTTTTTAATCAATACAAATGAAATTATTATAGATGGAAATGTAAGTGATCCGGAAGTTAATACTATCCAACCCGTTCAATTGATCAATTTGGACGAAGCAGAAAATTTGGATTCACTTGAAAATGAATTTCCGGCTGATATCAACACAGTTTTAGGTAAAATCATTTTATCAGTGAAAAGTCAATCATTTTATCAACGTATTTATCATATAGTTTATATTGTTTTGTACTATTTTATCCATTTATATTAATTTTTTATTAATTTAATGTAGAGTTAAAATGATAAAATCTGTTATAAAATATGTTAACTAATAAAAGTCAAAATAGGTAATCTCCAAAAATACTGATCTTATCATAATAGAATATGTGATAAAATCAAAAGTGCATTTCAGATTTTTTTTAATAGTAAATTCATTATCAAAATACATGAAGGACCCTTTTCATAGCATGAATTTCAGAATCAAGTAGTAGAATCAAAATAACAATCGATCAAGTGCTCCCAACAAGAGATCCTTACTCAACTGTGCATGCGTTACACTCGACGTCTAATTGGTTGCTATTTGCGCGCAATTTAAAATGCTAAAATACATTATTTCTATTCTTTATCATAAATAATGGCATTTATACTTTTAAAAATGTCATTAGATAGAAATTCATGAATCTTGATAAAAAAAAATTAATTAAATACATATTCTGTACACAATCTAAAGGATAATTTTAATTCACAGAATATGTATTTGATTCATTTTTACTCTTATGAAGATTCATTGATATCGATGTAATGGACATTTTTATAAGTCGAAATGTCTTTATTCATAATAAACTATAAAAATAATATTTTTTAGCATCTTAAACTGCGCGCGAATAGTAACTAACCAGATGCCGAGTGCGACGCATGTGTAGTGAAGTAAGAAGCTTTCGTTGCGAGCACTGCATAAATATTTATGATAAAAGTATAATTTTTCCTGTGAATGCTCAACGTAAGTACGTAAAAATCCAATTTTTCTAATTCTGTCACCTTACTTTCTGTCCTGCACTTGGCTATTGTGGTTCTTGAGTATTAACATCATCTTTTCTTCCACTTCCCTGCCGTAAATACTTGTAACAATTAAACCCCTAATATATATATATATATATATATATATCTAATTTTCCGATACTTAACATTTATTTTCGTATCATCTTAATTTTCGCCAGGAAAATTCGATGAAAATCCTCAATCAGGTACTGATTCTGATACTGAAAATTATGCAAGGGTAGCCGTTTTAATCCAAGACAAAAATTTCCGGTTTTTCCAGGTTCGCAAACATTTTTCACGATCAATAAAATTAAAAAATTCGAACTCTAAAGCTAATCATTTTTCCATTTGCAGTAACAAACAATAATTTACCAATTAAAGCACTCAAAATTAAACTCTTACATTTTAAACTTTTGAAATTGAATTGTAAGAGTTTTTTAATTAAAAAATGTTGTATTCAATTGCTCAGTAATTTAAACGTAAAAAATGAAAGGCTCTAACACTTTTCAATTAAACAACTTCACATGAAATGCACATAAACTGCAAAATTTAGAATTTAAAAAAAATAATGAGTTCAAAGAGTCAGATTCAATTCTAAAAATATAAATTCACGTTATCATTTTCAAAGGTGTGAATTAAAGAATCAATGAATTTAAAAAATTTTTAAATTATATTATTCTTAACGATTTTAAGCTAAATAAATTGACGTTATCATTTTGAAAGGTGTATATTAAAAAAATCAGTGATCTTTAAAATTTTTTAAATTATATTATTTTTAAAAATATCAAGCTAAATGCGTTAAAAATTTAAAAATTTAATTTGTTGAACTTAATACTTTAAACATCCTTGTAAGGCTTCAAAATTTTATTTTAAAATCTTGAGAAATGTAGAAGTTGTTTTAAATTTATTCAACGTTAAACTTATTTTAATTTTTTTAGAATTTTTAGATATCTTTTAAAATGAAAAGAAAGTTCCCTATAACATTTAGAAATAATATTCCAAACTGTAAAATTATTTTCAATTTTCCTACGAATCGTACCAAGAAGTTTTTATTCTTTTGAAACTTTTAAATTATTTGAAATCATTTCAAGCTTTAAATTAATTTTGAATCTTTTTAAAACATCTCAATGCGTTTTAAAATAATTAAATTTTTCCTATACAATTAATAAGTTTTCAATTGTTTTTAAACAACTAAATTAAACAATTTCACTTACAAATGTAACATTCTTTTAAAAAAGAACCATCAAAATTGAAACGTTCGAAGTTTAAAAGCTCTTCCAAATTTTAACGATTCAAGGCTTTTTATATTAAACAATTCATTTTCAAATTGTTAAGTTCAAAATATTTGGTTTCAATTAATTATTCTTAAATGAACCGTCAAATATTGCTGCATATGAAATATTTGTTCTTTTTTCTTTGATTAAAAAATGTTTATTCGAATGCATAAAAAATCGATTATTTCAAACTGAAACAATATTTTAAATTTAAAGAAAGCCTTTAATTACAAATACATTATTGTGAAGTTATTTTTAATTTAAAAATAGTTTATAAAGTTTTAGGCAGACGTTTGCATTATTTAATGACTGAGACTTCGAATTAAAACAGTTAATTTTTTCCACGTTAAAATCTGGAAAATTCTGAATCTTGAGTGGATTTCGAATCGTTTTGTAAAGTGAATCATTGTTCCCTTTTAATACCTACATTACATATTCATTTTAAAAATAATTTATTTATATTTACTGTTAATAAAATACAAATATTTTTTATACCAAATTCTCAACTTCAAACGGTTTTAATTTTTAGTTTATTAAGTCTTCAAGACTGCATGTTGAGATTAGCTAAATTAAAAATAAAAACCTAAAATGAAAATTTTCTAAAGTAAACGATTTTTAAATTATGCATTGTGAGCTGAATGATGTCATCATCACTATCGTTTCCCGGATTTTCTCTATTTCAAAAATTCCCAGCCATTTTCCGGTTTTCCAGTCCAGCGGCCAGCCTGAGAGTTTTATAATTGATTTATTTTACTTTTTTTAGAAACAGAAGCAGCGATCAGTGATAGTTCCATGAGCGATGAAAACACAGAAACAACAGAGGAAGCGGCTCTAAGTCATATTGGAACAATCACTACAACAATCACTAACCTACACTACAAAACACTTTTTTAAGGTTCTAGTTAAATAGAATTAACTTAAGGTCATTTTGATATTTAATAAATAATAATATTTATACTTTATAAATCTCTTTTTATTCGCGAAATGCATAAAATATATTATTAATGAGACCGATCGGGCACCGACCTGGGCGTGTGTTTCATCCGCGGTCTGGCCCCGACCAGGAATCCCGACATGGGCCCGACCCGGCCCGGTCTGGCCCCGCCCGGGGCCATATCAAAATTTCTGCACGGGATGATGAATGAATAAAGTATATGTATCCTAAAAATAATTGAATTATTTTTATAATTTTTTGAATTAACTTTGGTAAAAATGCTTCGACTTGAGTTCGTCTCCAAGACTTCGATGTCTGACTGCGTCTCAAAACTGAGTCGAGACATAGGGCTTCGTCTTACTTTTAGGACCACGACAAGTGAAACGACGTTCACTTGTCTTAAGTCGAGCCTTGTCTTGACTAAGAATCGAACCTTGTTCAGCTCATAAATGAGTTTAAAATTGATAAAGGAAAAATTTGTAAATAATAAATTAGTTACTTTTATTTAAAAAATTCAGATTCGGTAGGTCTGAACGAGTAGAACCCTTAAAAATTTTCTTTAAAAACATAAAAATTGTAACTTTCTAGAAGGATTTCCTAAGCCGTTGGAAGTACGTAAAAAGAAAAAACATTTTCGGTATCATCGTCAAACAAGTATCATACAAATAACAATCTGTGAATAAGTTGATT
>NC_046657.1:138654927-138664819 GCF_010883055.1 Belonocnema kinseyi | reverse complement strand
ATACAAGATTGTTTAACCATTAACAAAGATTAGCTTTTATGACTATTAGAAATAACTTTTTTTTAAGGCAGGTATACGCTAGAAGTTGTAAACCGCACGTGTTGGAGTCATGAAAATACGACTCAAGAGATAAATTTATGTCTTCAAGGCATAAAAACTTGTCTCCAAGATATAAATTGAAGTCTGGCTCCGTCTCAAAACTGAGACATGCTCAAGTCGCCCTTTTCGGCATCAGAATGTCTTGATTGGGGGCAATTCAAGTCGAACTCAAGTCGAAGCATTTTTATTCGGGCAGGACAGAATCGGTAGAGCAGTACTGCATCTGTACCGTGTATTTTCACCTGGGATGTATACAATTGTAACAATTCTCGAGAAATCGATTGTATTTTTGATACGTTGCAGTGACAGGTGTTTAATGCTTTTTTTTTAAATTATCATTATGTAAACTACCACTTTTTAGAGTAAAAAATAAGCTCACACAATCCCTTGACAGACGATTGATTTAAATATAAGGTTGTCATTTGTTTCCATTTAACGTGCATGGAAGTGTGTAGTGGGAAGCCGAAATATTATTTGATTGAAAACAAAATTGAACAACATCTGTATCGTATGTAATGACCTCGTAGAGAATTTGAATTTTGCTTAATATTTCACGCACCCAAGAATAAGGCACCTCCTAATTCGTGTATTCCAGACCGGAGCTAAAAATGATAATGGATAGTGCATAATAAAAACTTCGCTACTGGCCGGAAGTTTATCGAATTTGATATGGAGGATGATTATTTCCGAATATAAAACTGATCGACTGGATACGAGTTTCGAAACTGTATGCATGCATGTCTTAATCATCAAGACGTGATTCGTCTAGTAGCGGTCGAATTGGTAAGAATTAATGCCTCGGAACGGACGCCATATTAGCATATCCGCATCCAATCGTGGCTCACGTGGCAGGGCGCTGTGGCGAATCGGCCCAGGGCTATGACATTGTGATTATTTCACTGACAGAACAAGCATGCGCGCGATTCTCCTCGGAGCACGGGAAATATTGCTAACAAGGGTGAGAAGAGTCGAGAAGGAGTGAGTAGGGAGAGGAGTACCTGAAAAGGACAGACAGAAAATCCGCAGGGCAAAATTGTGTAGAGTAAACTCGTAATCGCTTGTTCAACATGCAGTTTTTTATAATCTCTCTATAAAAGGCAGTTTATCATTTTTGGATCGGAAAATACATATGGGAGAATGTGGCTATACTTCTGGATCGGTTAATTTTTAAAATCGTAATTTGGCGTAAAGTTTATTTCATTCGTGGGTTTTAATACGTTAATAATCAATATAAAAAAATGGAAGAAAAGGAGTTGCAGGAAAAAAGTCCAGAATAGTCGATTTATATAAAAATGTGTAAAGTAATGAATTTAGTATCAGTTAATGTTTAAAAATAAAGACATCAAAAAAACAAATAAGATAAGAATCTTTAAATATTCCAACCCAGACTTCAGCTAAATCTTTTAGCATTATCTACTTAACAGTTTTTTAAAACCTAATATACTAATAAATTTATAATGATGACTGCATATTTTAAACCTAATGCCTTCATATTAATATAGTATTTAACCCTAATGTTTGAAATAAATTCATTCAATAATTTTTTAAATAATAAGAAGTATCGAATGTCAACAAGACTCAGTAGAAAGTCCCCGTTTTGCGATGTCGAAATTGGTAGGCGTTGAAAGAATTGCCTTTTTATCCTTGGTCTTAGTTCACAATAAATAAATGTCATTAGGACCTTCTAATTGGAATACTAATAAAAAGAAGCTTTTTAGACTTTATTCAGGTTTCGAATTATTTTTGACATTCTCATCATTTATGATTGAGAAAGTATTAGAATTGCCCGAAACTTGACACCACAGTTTTTCAACGGATTTCTTAGTTTTGAGAATCCCTGAATTCGAAAATTAAGTTTTGGGGTTGGCGCCTGCCGGTCTGTCCGTCCTACCGGTCGCCCGTCCGTAAACACGGTAACTCTTTAGAAAAATGGTCAGATCAAATCGAGCTTTGGCACAATATTTTTAGATCCTAAGAAAGGAGGAGTTCGTTAACCAGCCATTTTAGACAACAAATTTAAAAAGTTAATGTATTTCCGAAATTTTTGGGAACATTTATGTTATGATTTAAAAATTTGGTGTGTGGCTAGTTGCAGTCTTCAGCAAGCCAAACAATTTATCCTTATGACTTTTTTCAATGAAAAGACAATTATGAGAGTTATACCATTTGTAAAGTTTAAAAAATCAATCAAAAACCAAAATTTTAAGCCAAATAACGCGCACGATGTGAAGAAAGTAAAAAAGGTTCCTTTTTGAATGTACCACAAAATTTTCATAACAGTCTTTTTGAATTTTTTTGAAAATTGAAAATTCAAATTTTAATCACACAAAAAATAATTAAAACTGAAAAAATCAATTTTTTGGTCAAACTATGCAAGATACGAAAAAAGAACAATCAATCAAAATTATGGTGCCACAAAAAATGCCTATAAATTTGTTAGACATCACTTTTTGATAGAAAGCGTTGTATTTGTTTTCATCATAAAACTATTCAACAAATATTGTGCAACTAAAACACAACTATGAGTTTTCTTTGAAATCACTTTCTGATGGGACGAGTTTTTTAGGTATCAATCATAAAAATGGAATTCAAAATAAAAATGGCAAACTTGTGAAAAAGATACGATGATGGGGAGAAAAAATCGAAAATTTCAATATGACGCCAAAATATGCGAAATACGTAAAAAATCTAAAAGAAGACTTATAAGATTTTTTTATCCATATACTATGATATGAAAACAAAAATCCTATTTTCAGCATAAAAACGAGAGATAGAGAAAAATGTCTAAACATATAATTTTATTTTCTATAAAAAAAAAAGTTTAAGAAATTTAAATTAGACCAAAATCCAAATAAAAAATTCCATTTAACGTCCAATAATTAAATTGATGCAAAATCCTGTTAAACAAAACAGGAATTCAAGGACCAAATTTGAACCACAACGAATAAAAGAAAACCAAAAGACCTATTGTAATCTGAAAAAAAATAAAATAATATTTTCGAAACAAAATAAGAAAGAGGAAAGAAAAATTAAAGAAAAATGGGAAGGCAGCCAACCACATCCCCTTCCTTCTCTTTTTCTTTCTTTCGTCTTTTTTATTTTTATTACCATCAAATTACAATAAAATAAAAATAAAAAACATAAACAAATAAATTTGCATTACCAACGTTTCGGCACTCGTACCTTATCAAGGCAAGAAAAATTTAAGTGGTGGAAATTGACAGCACCCACGAACAGGTGCTCTCTCTTTGATACCTGAGAATCGAATGAGGGTCAGTAGGCCAATCTGTTGTAAACACAATATAAATATCTCTCACAATTACATCAGAAATAGAGAAAGTAATAGAAAAACAGAATTCATGAAACATTTACGTTATATGTAATTAAGAATATTAGCATAACTTATGTCCAACCCATCCAAATCGGTTTTTAAATTAATAGATAACTTTGTTCGTTTTTTAATATAAAGCATTTCCATGAATTCCCTCTTTCTCTCATTACTCTCACTATGCAAAATTTAAATATTATGCCAGTCAAACTCATGGTAAACATCAACAAATGCCTTTGTATGTCTGGCAAGAAAACCTTTATAACAGCGTCCTAAACGAACATCACTTTTTTCCGAAAATTTTATTTTATTTTTTTTTTTTTCAGATTACAATAGGATTTTTGGTTTTTGTTTATTCGTTGTGGTCCAAATTTGGTCGTTGAATTATTGTTTTGTTTAATAGGATTTTGAATTATTTTTGTATTTATTTTGAGGTAGTTCAGAAAATGAAGATATATTCACAACAACAACAACAAATGGAAAATCTAGTGCGTAGCGCGTATTTGACGGTAAGAATGTGTACGTCAAAGCCTACAGAGCTCTCAGCAGCCAAATCTTTAACCATTCTTAATTAAATAGAAAATTCAGGTTATGAAGTGGCATTAAAATACTGGGATCTAAGAGAGATCTTTTTGATAAAGTTTCATTCAGGCATTGCAAGTGCAAAGAATAAATATCCGAGCGCGAAGCGCGAGATTCAGCAAACGCGCGCTCTAGGGAATAGCTCTCCCATAACCATTGGTTTGCACTTAATATTCAATTTCAAAACTGCCACATCATTTCGCTCCATTTAGTAAAATATACTAAGATCCTAAAAAATCAGAAATTACGTTTAATATATAAGGCGAAATTTGATTTCCAAGATTGTTCACTGTTCAGGATAGGAAGGAGATGAAAAGAGATGGAAAAGTGAGAGATGAATGTGGAGGGTCGTCACGCTTAAGGGATACCACTACACCACCGGGTGCTCCATGTTATTTATCTTTATGGACCTCGGGCAGAGGGTAAGTACACTTACTCGCGAAGTGAGCTTAAGCCGACGAGGGCGGTAAGAGATTGTTTGTCGTATTGGCTGTGGTTCCCGGAAGCTCAACGTTATCCGTTTAGGGGAATCCTTTCGTTAGGGGCTTATTTCTGAGCAGAATTTCACTTATAACAGTCTCCAAACGGTCTCTTCTCTGAGCATTTTCTTCTTCAAGGCTTATCACTTTATCAATTCGCGGATATTAACGAGTACTGGTATAAAAAAAGAAGACATCTTTCTACTTTTTTTTAAGACATCATCAGTATCATTTATCTTAATTTTTGCTGTAGAAGTAAATGGCACAATTATTTTCTCCGTAACGAAAAAATTTTAAAAAATGTTCTTCATTATTAAAAAATTAGATTCTCTATCATAAAAATTATCTTTTGCTCAAATGTACTACTTCAAATATTACTTCTCTGCTATGTTTATTGGTCTGCGCTCCCAGGCCTTAATGAATCATTTGGCCGTAGCTTGGTAAGGATGGTTGGGCTGTATCCAGCCTAGATTTGATTCATAACAGAGGGATAGTAGGCGACTATAAAATGACTAATTTATTCTAAGTATCATCTACAAAGAAAATTTTGTACGTAAGTTATGAAAAAATGTTGAAACATCAATTTTCTCCAAATTGGTTTAACGGATTTTAATGACTCTAATATATAACTTATACAGTATTAAGACGGTTTCAGAAAAATGTTATAAACCACTCCTTTCATTAGGAGGGGCTAAACAAATTATTGTAATTTTGTACCCATTTTTTAAAAATGAAATTTGTTTGCAACACGGTAATTTTTTCTGTAGAATGCTTACATCCTAAGTAACAATATATATTTTTCGAAAATAATTAAAATGTTACTCAAGTGTTAAGAAACATCAAATGAAATTTGTCTCCCCTAAATATGCGTGATTCTGTTAGAAATGGGGACAAACCCTGGTTAAATCTAGGGGTCGGGAGCCAACCGGGCACTGGTCGGGATAATTTTTTTTTTTTAGAAATTACACATTTTTCAACACTGAAAGAATTAATTCGACGATACACACATAATTTTGGTTATTCCAACCATAATGTATTGCTCGCTCAGCTACAGCCATACGGTTTACGTATTATACCCATACCATAATTATTGAAGCAATATTACTACTTCAGTCATATATTCTAATAGATATTTCTAAACATAAGATAGCTGCGTCAGACTGAATTTGGTTGGGGTAAATCAACCGTACGCATGGCCCTCAGCTGCACCTCCCACAATTTCGTTGAAAATTATT
Source organism: Belonocnema kinseyi (assembly GCF_010883055.1). Lineage (NCBI taxonomy): Eukaryota > Metazoa > Arthropoda > Insecta > Hymenoptera > Cynipidae > Belonocnema > Belonocnema kinseyi. Next base: position 138,659,096 of record NC_046657.1, on the reverse strand, counting down.
TTTTAAAGATACATAGAAGAAATATAAATCGTCTTTGTTTTACATTTTTTGAAATATTTTCACGAAATGGGTTACAAAGTTCTATAAGATTCAAAGGCTGGATTGACGTAATCTCGATTGAAAGGTAGGGTATACGAAACACGTAAAATAGTAGGCTCATCCATGGAGAATAGATATAAGGAGACCAATCTGTAATGCATGGATTTCACCAAAAACCGTCACTTTTCTGTTGCCAGAAGTACGCACGCAATATGTGTAAAATCACACTTACGTATAGTTCAAAACTTTCCGAGCGTGGCGTGCCAACCGCACTTAAAAAAATATGGCCGCCTCCATTGTTTTGTTTTGACAGGTCGCTTGAACAATTAAATAATTAATAATCAGACAGGATTTTGTGAAATTTTTGTGGAATAAAAATTATTCGCCATGGAAGAGGTAGGTAGCATGTTTATGAAATTACTTTTACCAACACTATGCGTGTGAGAGATATTCGACGCGCTCGTAACAAAAACAATAAACATATAACTTACACCACTCTGAAAGCCTTGTACACTATATATTTAAAACCACACTTATTGGAAACTTTCGCATTTATACATGTTTGACTCGCGTTTACATTGGGGGCCATATTTTTTTAAGTGCGGGTGACACGCCACGCTCGGGAAGTTTGTAACTACACGTGAGTGTGATTTTGCACATACGTGTGTGCGCACTTCTAGCAACAGAAAAGTGTTCATTTTCAGTTCCACTAGTTTGGTCTCCTTATGTATTTTCTCTATGGGCTTATCAATCTCACATAACATGCACGCTACAATACATCGATTGGTATGGCTGTATCAAGCAAATAACCGGATGCCCAATGCAACACTTAAACACAATGTTCTTTTAAATAGATAGTTGATAAAAGTATACGTTCAATACAGTCATGATAGCGAGGCATAAAATTCTTGTATCCACACTATAATATTTTGATATTTTAATCATATATCTAATGCTACACTTTTCCCAACTCTCATTTCAGTCAAACAAACTTGCCTTGTCATATTATTCTTGGTGCTTTTCTTATACGTAGGTAATAAATCTCAAATTCGTGTGGCTGAGACAGCACAATTGTCTTTCTAATTCAGTTAGAAATTCTCGAGCAAACTCGGATTGCCATTAGCCTCAAACTATTTCTTTTAGTGAAGAATCATGTCATTATTAAAGACTTAATCAGGGATCTGATGAATTATTATTTGATAAGTATAATTTAAAGATCTATTAGATCAATGAAAGAGAACTGAGCTTATTTAAATTCTTAAAAAAAAAGACATTAAATTCTTACGAATGTTTAAACTCACTAAATAAAACTATTATCGATTCTGTTATGTGTAAACAGTAGAATTGTTACTATTTTTTCTATTTTCAGACAGTGTTTAGTCTGTACACTTTCAAATGTACTGCCATGTATGGCGCCTTCTGTGTCTAATGTCCGCGTAGACACTCAGTAAGTTTCAGTTTCGCACCTCGAACGAGGACGCACACTGCATTCACATTGGGTCGTCTTTTTGAAGTTCGCAAATAAAGTCGTGATCCGTAATTGAAAGAAACATTATTTCAGTTATCAGTTTGAAGATCCCACTTAGTGCACGAATAATTATTATTTTAAATTGAAGTATACTGTTGTGTATATATTTTTTCATTTGTTTTGACCAGATTCCGGCCGGTATTAAAGCCTGGATCCAACTAGTATACCGTGACGTTTTTAGCCGGATCCTGGCCAGCTTTCCCGACCAGCACTCGGTTTAAACCGGGGCTATCCGGCCGGAACACGGCCAGATCCCTGATTGGATTTCTACACGGGAAACGATGATCTTAAATTTCCTAAGTGAATCCCTTAACCTTTCAGACAGACCCTGGATGTAAGGTAAGGTAACATTAACATTAAATATATCGTAATTGTCCTTCTCTTTGTTTTTATTATTAGTTTTATTACTGTTATTGTGAATATCATGAATGCGTTATGTAATAATGTCGTTAACTACCTCAAGCGGATAGTCCCCTTATGAAAAAGAAGTATTGAGAAGTATTGGATCCAGTACTTTTCTCGCGAACAAAGTATTATGTCCAATACTTACGCATACTTCTTTTTCATAAGGATAATTATACACTAAAGTTTTTTTTTTAATTGATTTAAATTCTCTTTTCTGAATTGGATATTACCTTTTATTATTATCAATTTTTTATTCAACCAATTCTAAGACAAAATAAATTGTGTGAATTATAGTTTAAGTATCTACCAAACAAATAAGGTTTTTTTACCAATTTCTTAATTAATCATCATTTGGAGTTCTTATAATTTGCAAATACAAAGAGCTAATAACATTATTAATCTCGCTTTCGTGGGTGAAATTTATAAAATCTTTAATACTATCAAATGAATTTAAGAAAACTTAAAATTGGTCGGTAGGAACAACAGCCGTAAGAATTTCATTATTTGTTATTTTTGTTAGATTATGATTTAAATGTAGTTTTTTTAAATGCAATCTAAAGCAAGTGTGGGATGCTGTCAAATATAGACACAATATCAAAAGAAACTATGGAACGAGTTTTTGAAACACTAATATTTTTAAAACAATCTTTTAATTTCCCAACTCGTTGACAAACGAACTAGTGTTAATAGAAACTGGTTTTAGAATATTTGAAATATAATTTGTTCAATTGTAAGCGGGAAAAAATTTTTCCTCATTTTTCTTAACTTTAAACTGATTATTAGGTGAAATACAGTAGAGAAAAAGTAAAAGTGGGACGATGGTCGTCGGGGCTGAACTGCAGGCTTTGGGCCCACTCCGTCGGCTTGCGGGTTCGATTCTCGCCTCACACTCTGAAAGAGCTTCGGCGGTCCATGCGTTGAATAAATTGGCCCAGCAAGGGAGTTGTTCATCATCGGAGAGTCGTAGGACTGATACCCCTAGAGAAAAAGGTTTTCTAAGTACTTAAAGCTTTTGCTCTTGGTGGTTCGGAACCCACCTTAAACTGTAGGTCCCCCTTCCACCACCAAGTAAGTGTGTGGAGGGTGTATAAAGGAATAGGGATAAAGGTGCAAGAGAAATGTAAAACATTAGGGGACACATTAGAAACTTTCCATTCCAATTTCAGTAGAGAAAAAGTATAAGGAAGATAGTTGACAGCGGGCCACCAGGAAAAATAACGGCACTGTTTACCTATAAGGAACTTGCTACGAAATGCATGGTGAAAATCAGAATAGTGATATTTTTCGGTAGTTCTGCTATGCTTTTCTTCGTTTTATTGCCGGAAGAGTAAAGTAAAATAGTTTTAGCATTGAAAGAGGAAAATGAATAATAAAATAGCGTAGAAATTTTAAAAGAAATGAGATTAATGGCATATAAAATACCGAGAAATAAAAAAAAAATTAATAAAATAATGTGTACAAATTTAAATAATGTTAGTATTATGTATTGCGCTATTTTTATGAGAATTATTATTATTTTTTAAATTCTGTAAGGTTTCCGGACAAGTTATTCAAGTAAATAGAAATAAAATTATCTTTTTAGGGTCTTGCATATAAAATAAGTGATTAATTTGGCATCAATGTATATAATGTATTTTTTAGTTAAACAAAAACAATAGCGTTTGCATTTTACGGCAAAAAGAATAGCATTAACAATATTTACATTTTTATAAATTACTTTAATAATTTTTTTCAATTTTCTGCCCTTCATAGAAAAAATGAATGATGAAGTTTACATCGATTCCAGGTGAAATATTCACCGCAACGAAAATTAACGTTGCCAGATAAACTTTGCATGACTTGAAGTTGTTTAACTTCATTAAATTTGAGAGAAATGGGGATTCCCATCTTTCAGTTGCTTTTATGCTTTTTGTTAAATCCCGAATTAAAATGCTTCGACTTAATTTCGACTTGAACTGCCTCCAATCAAGACATACTGAAGTCGAAAGTTTCGACTTGAGCATGTCTCAGTTTTGAGACAGAGCCAGACTTCAATTAATGTCATGGAGACAAGTTCTTATGTCTTGAAGAGAAAAATTTATCTCTTGAGTCGAATTTTTATGACTCCAACACGTGCGGTTTATAACTTCGAGCGTGTATACCTACCCTAACAAAAAGAGTAATTTTAACAGTCATAAAAGCTAATCTTCGTTAATGG
>NC_046657.1:138616244-138654827 GCF_010883055.1 Belonocnema kinseyi | reverse complement strand
ATCTATTCACGGATTGTTATTCGCATTATACTTGTTTGACGATGATACCGAAAATGTTCTTTGTTTTTACGTATTTCTAACGGTTTAGGAGATCCTTCTAGAAAGTTACAATTTTTATTTTTTTGAAGAAAATTTTTAAGGATTATACTCTTTCAGACCCACTGATATCATTGTGAACAAATTCTTTTCGTATCTTCTGTTGATGATTCTACATGTTTTACCGAAGTTTGCTTACTTGGGCGTAATGCAGTAGACGAGATCCGAATTATTCTCCTAAATTCGGCTAAACTTCCACCAAATAATGTTTGAGTTTTAACCATTGCAACTCTTACCTGCAAAAAATTTTAGCGTTTTTTTTCTGTGTTCTTTGCAATCTGGTGTCCCGATTTAGAACTTGAATTCACTCATACTTTGCCGTTTTCTCATTGCTACTAAGGACGCCGTAGCAGACGACAGCTTTTATCCCACCATAGGATCAACTTTTGCCCAATAACATGTAATCTTCAACAGCGGAAAATGATACATGCAACCTGATTTAACATTAGTTTTTTTCTGTGTTTACAATTTTTCCAATCGCATATATTTTGAAATCTTGACACCATTTTATCATTTATTTTTCCGTATTAGATGCTAAAACTTTTAATTTATTATTCCGGCATAAAAACGAAGAAAGGCATTGTGTAACTCTTAAAAAATATTACTTTTCTCATTTTCATTTTATGTTTTATAGTAAGTGGGCCCTACAGGTATTATTTCAGTTTTCGTATACAATTATATTAATTTTGGTATACATAGTAAAGAAGTTTAACATAAATATGTATTAAGTTCATTTTAATTTGCAAATGTATTAATTTTCAAATATAACCTATGTATTAACGTGTATTAAAATTCATAACATTTTTAACAGTGTAACCATTAAGGACCCAGCGCAATTTACATTGTAAATGGCTTACCATGGAGTTTTGTAGTCTTGGGTAAATTATTTAGTTTCTGATTTAACTACTGCATATTACAAGACAATATCTATGCAAGCTATTTGCAATATAAGATATACAAAATCGTTCGCTAATTTTATTCAAAAACACGTTTTCTTGTTCACTAAAGTTGCAGGTAAAATAAAAATTGGTATTATTTAGAACTTGAGCTTCAATTAAAAACCTGTAGAGAGCCAAAAGGTTTCCTTTCGAGCACTCGTGAAAAGAAGACAGAGGTGCATTCACAAACCAACTGCTTGCAAAGTAGGGCTGGTAAGTTAGGGATGGAGTTACAGTTATCGGCCGATGCCTTGAGACAAAAAGTTTCTTTTATATAAATATATACCTTTATGGTAAAAAGCGAATTTTGCCAAAGTTTCGTGAACATTGTAGTTCACTTCTTCAGAACTGTAAAGTTCACGAAACGTCAGAAAAATTCGCAGTGCAAATTATATTTATCAAGGCTATCTTTTTTAATTGTTGTAATATTTTGTAATTTAATTATCCTCATTTAAGTAATGTGCATCAGAGTTCGATGACATGCATTGCTAGAAATATCTGGTGTAATTTTCAACCACATGTGGTTGAAGTTTTATACAATTATGATTATTGAAATTTCAACTACGTGTGAATAAAAATCGGCATGTTTAATTCAAATTTCATATATGCAGTTAAAAATTCAACGACATGTAATTAAAATTTGTGTAAAGCGAAAGAAAATTTATTCGGCACAGTTAGTGAATTTCAAAGCAGGTATCATTTTCGAGGGAAATAAATAGGTTTGATTGAAGATGTTTAAATAATGAAAAATTTTAAATAAAACCCATAAAGATTTCTTAAAAATATTGTGCTTTGAAATTCACTAACTGTACTACAAGAATTCTGATAAGGAATCATGACTCATTTCGTAAGTTTTTGTCCTAAGATCCATGAGATTAATAAGGTCCATATAATATTTAGAAAAATAAGCAGCTTTGAAGAAGAAAAACAAAAGGTGCATTGGAATTATATTATCACAATATAATCCGTCCGTTTAGACCAACTTTCCGATACTCGTTTTTGCAATCATAACATGAGGAGCATACAGTAGTTAGTACCGATGGTATGAATGAAATTTTCTCCTTGTGATAATATTATTTCAACATACCTTTTGTTTTTCTTCTTTAAAGCTGCTTCATTTCTAAATATTATATTATGTTATTCGTTAATTTAATGGATCTCACGACATAAACAAGGAGTCGTGGTACTTTGTCACTTTTTGGTCTGGCTGCGGGGGAAGTACATGGCGCATGGGTATATGCGCGAACGTCTTTATTATTTATCAACTACATTTGATTGAATTTTATTTCAATTCTCTGAATGAACCAGATTTCAACCAAGAAAGTGGTTGAAAAGTGGCTGAATTTTTAACGTATTTCTAGCAGTGTGTTATTTATCGTTTTAGGTTCCTTTTCAGCAAGTGGGTTTCATTTTTGTTGCAGCTCCTTTGGAACCAAAAATGGATTATATTAGAAACGCCAATTTTTTCTGTGAAGGATCACCGATATTTCACTCGACAGATTTTCCATCGCTTAACTTTTTTGATAATTGATAAGTAAAACATCACACTTGAAAATCAAAAGCAACATTTTGTAACCATCACTTTGGGTGATTGCTAGAGAGATTGATCAGCAACCTGGGTCGAAGTAGTGTTGCGGAACGAACGTGTTATTTAAATAAATAGCACGAGAATTAAAAAATCAATGAAAAAAATCTATATCCCTTTCCTTACATTACTCCCTTCCCCACTGAGTGAGTCACGTCTACCCTGAAAGGGAAATGGCTTGATGGTATAATAATAACTGATGACCTCAGAAGGATCACTCCATCTACCTTAACTTGCCACCTGGGACCACGGTCTGACTAAAACCGGACTTCAAAGTGAAGGAAGCTCACCTTGCTTTGCAAACGAGGTCCACGCCATTCACTGTGCGATTCACTGTACCAGGTAGAGCAACAAAAAACATCATCGGGAAAAATGATTGGTAATGCTAAAGTATTGAGATTATTGTAGTGTACATTTTTTTACTTTTTAAAGTCTCAGCCCCAAATAGGCGTTATGTCTTAAAAATTTGTTTTGATAATTTTTAGAAATTTAAAAAGAAATGTTAGAGTTAATGTTAACTCTTGAAGTAGCTTAGGCCTATATGCCTAACTAATTTTCATAGAAAATATCTTGCGCATCTCGGTTTTTATTCTGATTCTGTTTTTAGGATTCCTTCTCAGTATTTAAAGCCTAACATTGAAAACAAGCTGTTGGGCATTTTTGGAAACAACCAATTTTGTCAGTTTCTTCAAATATTCGAAAATATAAAAAGAAACACGAATTAAAAATATAATTTTATTCGCGTAATTTCTTAAATTTTTATTTTTTAAATAAGATCTAAGTAGTAGCAAATTTGAAGAAGAAAAGCTGAAAATTAAAAAAAAAAGAAAAATGCTTTTTACCAAATTACACAACATGAAACGGCGAGACTACAAAAATCCAATTCTTTTTTGACCACCCTAATGGAAATCGGTCTCCTTGTTATTCAAAAGTTACGTGCACAAAACGCAGAACAACATGACGTGACAAAAGGTAACTTTATAGCACTCAGACATTAACTTGTGAAATATGTAGAAAAATGTGCTTATCTTTATGTAAAGGTAAGGCAATTAATCAAATCATGTTCACTAAAAATAGTTCATTTAAGTGAAGATTATTGCTTAATTGTTAATTAATTTAATTGTCTTGTATATTTCATTAAAAAATAACTTTTTTAACGTGGGAAATTTACCCGCTGTATTTTTTTATATATTGTTAAATACAAAACAATATGATAAATCGGCTCCCTTAAATTTCTCAAGAATTGTATGCTGAACATAAAAAAATTTTTTTTTGATTCTCTGAATTAAAATCTTTATTTAAATTTTTTTTTTAATTTTTTAAATGTTACAGCTTAGGTAAATTTTTCTTTTTTTTAGAAAAAAATTATAACAATAAATTGCTTGTCTTTTTTATTACTACGAAGATCCGTACAAAGCATTTTCAAATCTTAAAAAAAATTGTCTAAAAAATTATGAAAATACTTCATATTTGGCAATTTTCATCCGAAATAGCTATCTAATACCTTCTCTGATGAGAATGTGCTAAGGTAAGAAAATAATTAAAGGGAATATAAATCAAATAAACTACACATAAAATAAAAATTAATTGTAATTTTTCTTGATGTTTACAATTAAATTTTTAGTTTCTCGCCATTTTTGTAAATCTCAGCAAAACTTTATATAAATATCTACTAAAGTTTAAATTGTTACTTAATTTTTCTTTAAAGTAAGCATTTATTAAAATTATATCAAGAAGAAATAAATAAGTTACATTATCCCCACCATAGCGAGCAAAAACAGTAACAACTATCAATTCAGTGACGACATGCGAAGAGAAGTTAGTACCACGGGATGGCCAGAAATTAATCTGTTGCCGTGTAATCGGCTTCCAATGATTTAGTACTGGTCGGGCAAGAGAAGGATGGGAAATGTCGGTGGCCGGAAAAGAGAGGACTTGCAAGGATCAATCCTCTTCTTGCAAAACTGTTATCGGAGTCCAGCCATACTGTTTCTGGGCCGAGCTGCTGACGTAAAGGTATATTTATGCTTTCTGAAAGGAAGAGCTTGGTTTATAGAAACAGCAACCATAATGAGAAAAAGGCGATTTTTTTTAAAATAACCATCCTTAATTTATCATCTGTCGTTGTGGAATTAACTATCATATCCAATTCGCAGTACTCAAATAAGTAAACTTGATTCTTTTGATATTCTTTTATTCATTAACAACAATTTCCAATAAATACAGGGTTTATGTACAAAGTGTTATTTACATCAATGTGTTACAACAGTTTTTATATAACATATTCTGAAGAAATAAATTTTTTTATACAACAAAACAAAACTTGCACTACAATCTTATCATACGAGGCTTACTTAAAAAAATATATATAGAGACGTCGATATCCACATATAAAACATAGGGATCATTGGTATATGTAAAATAATGTTAGAATATGGAAATTTCTTATGAATGTCATATGTTCAGTTATAAATTGGGATTTTTACGCAAGTTTAACACCAATTTGACGATGATATTGATGCGTATGGCCTTAGAGATTAAATACAAGACGAATTATTTTAAAATCTAATAACTATTATGCATATATATCTTTTAGTGCTGATAACATTTGCATAAACCAGAAATTTAGTAATATTCGTTATTTAGTTGCTTTTCAGACTGATGGAAGTAATAACAGGCGAGTAGTTTAAAGTTATCAAAAGATTCCCGAAGCGAAAACAAACTATGATAATACTATGCTGCACAATTTGGAAAGTTTGCATGAGATTTATGTATAATTTAAATATTTTCTATCTGATAAACTGTAATGTTCAAACGTAAATTGAAAATTCGTCTGCAGATGGTTATTTTTTGATTTAGGATTAGTCATCAGTACAATCGATTTATCTTGGAAACCACTTTACTTTGAAAAATCGAAGAATTTGTGGATCCTTGTAAAACATTCTCTAAATCTGAATTAGTGTAATATGAACTGAATAATGAAGCAGTGTCAAATTGTTCTTAAAACCATTATCGACTAATCATTACAGTAGAAAATTACTAATTGACTGTTAAATGTTAATAGCAAACTTTATCAAAAATAATACATTCCAGAGTAAATTAGTAAATATATAATTGCAAGTTGGAAATTTCCTATAACAATGATAGGTTGACGTTCCTAATGAAGAAATTGTAATAAATGAATCGAAACTAACTGATTAGTTATTTCTTACTAATTCAGATGTAAAGAAAAGCGTATGTATGTATTTATTAGCCACTTATGATTATGGATGATGATTACTTCAAATTATATATTCATTGAACTTTGTTACACTATGTGCTCGATAGCACGTTAGTCGTTTCATGAAATAACTCAAATATCCAGACAGATAGTGAAACTTGAATCTATTACACTAATTGTTTATAGGTTCATAAATAAAATACTAACAATTTTAAAAAGAGAGCGCAACCTGCGATTATTGCACAATTCGCTATCAATTCATGAACTGTCTGGATATTTTATGAAATGTCTAATTACACACTTAGCCAATTAGGCTACGACATATACAATTCACGACTGAGATGTATTGAGAGATTGTAAAGGCGAACCGGGTTAAAAATGTAATGCATGTATACTTCTTTATGTTTAATTTCGGTTCTCACTATAAGCTAAGACTTTAAATTATAGAGATATTCTTTTGATACCAATAATGTTTGTTTTAGTAATGAAATAAACTAATTAGTTTATGTTTTACGAAAAAAATGACTTGCTCGAGCATTTGTAACAGGTTAATTTTGACTGCGCCAATAAAATGGAGACGTGACCTAAAGGGTAATTCGAAAATTATATTAAACATTCACATAATTCTCCATAGATAAAGTATTACTGTTTGAAATTTGTTAACATACATTTTTTCAGACATTATAAACATTAATAAAAATTGCAATGGTTTATTACTCTGTTGATTTCTTCAATTACCGGAATATTGCATTATTCGATACAAATCAAAATGCTAGTTATTTCTGTCATTTTAAGTTATTTAAATTTAGTTTTATTTAGGGTTTGATTCACGCCCCACCCTCCTAAATTCTTGAAACATCTACATAATATAAAAATATTTACCTGTGTGCTGCTGCAACCCACCCTCCGAAATTTTGTTCTAATCCCCAAAACCCTCTCGAAAAATAAGTTTAAAAAACAAGAATAATGAGAATTGTATCGTATGTATGTAACATATGTAACATGTAACAATAGTACTAGAAATTATATATGAATCCATATAATTTTATAATTATATTGATACAAGGAAAAAACAGTATTGCCGCTCGAACTATACAGAATTTTAGTTAAGCGAAATACGGGTATATAGTGTCTCGACCCATGCGGTATCGGTGATGTAACTATACTGATTTGTTTCTGGACCAATACACTGCTTCGCATTCACGTGTGACTCTAACCCTAAAATGGAAGAGAGGTGTCATTTGATCAAGGAGTTTTTTCTTCTAAAAGCTTCTTCGTATTGTCTCGTTTTTTGTCAAATTTCCACGTTTTGAGACCTCCGGAATCAGAAAAACAGCGTTTTCGCGAATGAGTGTGTGTGTGCGCGTAGATTTTAGTTTGTACCACCACAACTTTCAATAGAATTGTCATAAAACGTATTGTCACGTCTACGAGTTGGTATCCTTCGTGGAGCAATATGACGTTTAGGAATACTAGTATAGCTGCTACGCCTATACTGGTACGGTTGCGAGGAACAGCCGGTAGTGTTGGTACAAGAATTAAACTTTCTAGTTCTGAGGACAAAAATATTGTTCTCTCAGCTATATCGTTTCTTTTCTGTGTATAATATACGGTACAATCATCTTTATTCTTATTTCTTTTTAACTCTTTTTTGCCAGCAACTGTATGCAAACTATCACCAGAAAGTTAAACACTTCTTCATTTTGCATTAAATTGTTAGAATAAATTAGCAGGGTTAGCTATAAAAATACTACACTTTGATGTTGATTTATTTAAAAACGGTGCAAATCAAACCTCTAACCGTGTAGCCGTATAGCGTGCAGCGTTTCATGCACCGCTGACGCCAATTGGGACATTTCTGCACGAATATAGTTGAAATATCTTTTCCATAATATCAAATTATCTGAAAAATTTCTTTTTAAAGCTTCTTTTAATAATATCAATTTAGAATTTATATTTACACAGCTCATGCAATCCTGTAACTGTACAAAAACATCAGAGAACAGTAGAACAGCTTGGTGTTACCTATAATGGTTAATCGCAGTTGGCGGAGAAGCGGTGACAATAAATTACGTAATTTCGGACAATATTAAGCCATTTGCAGGCAAGCGCTTAACCCTATGTTAAGCCGCCTGTTGGAGGGGTGGATTCGGTTCGGAGATAGGTCGCCATGTATTTAAAACGCGAATGCGCGCCGGCCGATTCACTGTTTGAAGTTAAATGGAGTGTAAATGGCAGATAACAAACCAGCACTGTTTCCGATTACGGCATTCATTGTTTCCTACCATTATGCGCGCTCCGACGGTTTATGTGTGACGTGGTTCTAGTTTACGATCTATTTATTGCCGCTCAGCGATCCAACGTGGTTTACACTCTGGCCCCGCCTCCTATCGCCTCTTCCGCATTCGTTCATTCAATCTATCACGTCGAAATGCTATGGAATGACATTACATATAGAATTGATCTGTATACCTCATACGTACAAAATGTACATTATAGATGTTCCAAATGATTGAGAAAAAAAAAATTTTCATAAAATATATGCTGTCCTTGCAGAAATTTTAGATTTACAAAGAAATGGATATTAATTGCTATCCAACGATATTTTAGATGCTTCTTCTTTCGCCAATCTTCAAAGTTCTAACAAAGAAAAGTCATAGTTGTGCATAATTTTCCATTTTCAAATATCATAACATCGGAGAACTAAAACACATGAACAACAAGAAAAACTCCGTTTCACTAAACTGACTAAATCACCTTGTAAAGTAAAAGTGATTGAAAACATTCAAATTTTTGTTGTGATTTTTAAATATTAAAACACAGAAAAAAATTGTCTATCGATACCAGCAGCTTACTTTACTCATTGTAAAAACATAAATAAAATAAAGAATTTTATTTTTAAATGAGACAGCTTTACAACTTATATGACACAGATACTTCCTTTTCTTAAATTTAGGAAAACATTATTTCTATAAATTGAGAGAACTCATTGACTTCAAACGTTAGACAATCGCGATAAGTAAATTTTCAAAATCAACTTATTAGTACAGCAATTCAGATTGCTCATAGAAACAATTTGATAATTCATCAATTTCGCATATGTTCCAAATGTAAGTTTTTTAAAATGTATTAAAGAGGATTTTCCTGATTCGATGGTAAATTCACATTAAATCGATTGTAATAATTTAAACTTAAAATGTTGGCAGACAGTCATTTTTTTCTGTAAACCAGCTTAGATGGGACGTACGGCAAATTAGGGGGAACCCCGTTGGGTGGCTAACTGTAAGTCACTTTATGATTCTTTCTATATAGACTTCTTTTTTGGTACATATACAATCTTAGTGCGTGCTCTATTATAGATTCGTACTGAAATAAGTAAAGCGTATTCGACCTCGTCGATAATACCATATATGTACAAATTGTTCTACTTAATATTGACTAGACAGGGAATGTGTCTGAGTGTTAGTTTATTATTACTTACTAGAATATATTATCCTGAATTATTTTTAATTTAAAAATGTATTGCCATGTTCGTGGTTTTCCTGAGGTATTTAACAAAATTGAAAAAGAAAATTGTTCAACTTTTAAAAAAAATTGTTCAAATTCAAATTAAGGGTATGAAAAATGCAATTGTGACATTCGAACATGGCATTGCATTCCATCACTTAGTTATCTATTCTCTAAAATTTCTCCTTCCAAATTTTTCTAATTAAAAAATTTAGTTTTGTAAGATGCTGGTAGAACATTATCATCATTCTATCCGTAACAAAATTAACTTATCACTTATCCATCACAATTGTGCAACAACTAATCTAGTTTTGGTTTTGAATTTCTCCTTTCATGGTTTGAAGGCTTCTGAATACCCATATGGCATATATAACATATGTTATACATTTATAAAGAATGATTGAAAGCTGAAATTGAAAATGATATATCCCAACATCACACTTAAATGCGTCTCTTTGCCTGTGCTCATCTTAAATCAAGTCAACAGAGAGAAAATTGGTTTAAATCTGTTTTGAAGAGTTTTTGAAGTTATAAACGTTTTATAAGTTTCAAAATCATCTGATGAGTCTCTGCTTTGACAATGATATTACTTATATTTAAAAAAGCACCATTACAATTTGCATGGCCATTAATTGTTTAAAAAATTTGCTACCGTTTATCCAGAATTATGAGAAAAAAAGGATTATCTATATATTTGAAAATTACCCTCACCTACCAATTAAGTATTTTTAGTGGTATCTTACAGTAGAAAAGTGATCTGTGGACAGCGATCTGCGTTGTCACTTGCCGTGGATAGGGGCTGCCCTCCGTTTGACGTCCACCTGATCAACGATCGCATCGCTCTCCTTATCCTGATGGGCGGTCATGTGTCGCGTTAGATGGTGTCGTTCTCTGAAGCTTTCATCACAGACCGGACACCTAAGCTTTTCCTCCCGTCGCCGTCTCGAAGCTTCACCTGCACTTTCGTTCTTGTGATGCGACCTCATGTGATATACGAGATCTGAGGTCATGCGGAAAGAAAGGTTGCATTTGGCGCACACATTCTGCGCTGGAAGAGTCAGTGCAGCCAACGATTGTGGTAGAAGTCCCGCAACACTGGCAGCGGTGGCGAGGAATCTTGGTCTCGCTAGAGCCTCAGTCATTGGAGGAAAGACCGAAATCGAATTATATGGCATATTTGAGTACATCTGTGGTAAATCGGGTCTGAAGCCCGCCAATTTTGGACTTGGTATTCTTGGTGGATGGGGGATTTTTAAATTATCCAAGATGTTAGCTTGTGCTGTATCAGACCCCATTAAGAAAGGATACCCCATCTTGTTGGAAAAAGCACTATATTTGTATGGAGAATTTACAGTTATTGGAAGAACGGGTGGACTAACACTGCTTTGGTAGCTCGCTCTGTCAGGCGATATAGATGATCTAGGCGATGTTTGTCCATCAGTGAAGCCGTTTCTTGGTGTGTTCAAAGACACCTTTGTAAAAGCGCTTCTGGATTCAACTTGTCGCTCAGCACAGGGTGTTTCACAAGCTAGTCCAATTGGTTCAATCAAATCAACGCATCTATTTAGAAGCATTTGCGGCTGCTGAGAAAATTGGGGTGGACTAGGAGTTTTCTGTGATCTGATATGGTTGTATCGCCGGTCATCTGGTTCCGGCGATAGTCCTGGGGAGGTTGGAGTTAATGTCCTTGATGATACGTAAGGTAGGCTGAGAGAACTTTCAGTGCAGTCATGCGATCTCCTTCTGTATTGTTTCATTGTAAGGTTTTGAGGCAACCTTTCCTGAGAATCTGGATCTTGATGGTTCTCCGTTAGTTCATCTTGGGAACGAACCTTCATCATATCTGACAGTCTTTCTGTAGAAACTAGACGGAGTTTCTCGTTCTGCCGTCTTGC
Organism: Belonocnema kinseyi; assembly: GCF_010883055.1. Classification (NCBI taxonomy): domain Eukaryota; kingdom Metazoa; phylum Arthropoda; class Insecta; order Hymenoptera; family Cynipidae; genus Belonocnema; species Belonocnema kinseyi. Next base: position 138,643,586 of record NC_046657.1, on the reverse strand, counting down.
AAGATTCTCGTCCGGTGCCACTAGGAAGGCAACATCAAAAGTCCGCTTACTGGTTCTTCGTAGAGGGTAGGAGGCATCGGAGGACCCGTCATCGCAAATTGTATTCAGAGATGATATCGTCGTAGTTGTTGATGTAGCAGGTGCCGCGCGTTCCAAGCCTGCGGAACGATCTTCCATTGTCATCGTGCTGATAACGAACAGCCAACCTGCGAGCAGTGAGAATACCATTATAAATAACGGTTCAAGCTTTCATCATACAACTAAGATAAGTACCTAATAATTACAAATTTTTTCTTAAAAGAAATACAGCAGCCATACTTATAGATCTTAGAATAAATTTAAAAAGGATGCTTTTTTATATTTATCTGGACTAAGCATATTAAAATTCATAAAATTTTCTTTAATTAAAAATCCGAAGCAATACTTTGCGCACTTTTTATTGCATATTTCAAGCAATCGGAAGTTCTTTTAAACGATTTCCTTTTAACCCTAAAGAAACAGATAAATGGCGGAAAAATGAACACTCAATACTCAGTAATCTTCTTAAAAACTCTTTAATTTAAAATAAAAGTTTCTAATGAAATTAAATAAGGAACTAATAAATCATTAAAAAGTCCCTGTTAAACCAGTTCATTACAATTTTCATAAACTTACTTTTTTTTTGCTCAATGCAATAAAAATAAAATTAAAAAAACACTTTTGAAAAATATGGAGTTAATTGAATTTTATAGAATTAGATCGGACGCAATGAATGTCCTTGAAAGTGTCAGACTAGTAGTCCAAATATTGTAACTGCATTTCGATCATCATTATACACTTTTACGTTAATATTTTCACAAACACCGTAGAGAATTTAAGATGTAACTGCGGATGATTATTCACCTTAAATGGGAATAGCTGATTACATCCGCTTCTTGTCGAGAAGCTCTCTTTTTCACCCTCAATATGATAATCGAAATGTTGAATTCCTACAATTCTACAGAAGCATCTGTCGCACTTGAGTAGACCGAACACACGAATCACTACCACCCGAGAATGAACTGAGAAGACTGCAGAGACGACGGACCAGCGGTCCACGCTCAAACGAGAGACTGCTTTCGCGCACCCCCGTATTTAGGGGTTAGTCGGGCGAAGTAGCAGGAGGCAGGTGGAGGCGGCCGAGGGTGGCTCGAGCCAATCATAGCTTGTCCAACCTTGTTCGGGGGTGGAGCGTCCTTGAGGGGTGAACATATTCAGTCGCCGAGACGCGTCTGCTAGTCTGTAGTAGCCACGCCTACATATTTCAGGTTCGACACATGTGTCGCGCTCTCATCTCTGCGCAGCACAACCCTATGGAGCACTGGTTACTGAACGTTCTGGACTCGTACCTATATATTTCAACCTGACAAACGATACTGAATACATTTTTAACACTGCATGCACTGCACTTTTTTCGACCATCGAACTTTGGCAGACTCGACATTTTAATGGCCGTGGATGCTGAATCGCATTATGATTGATGTTTACGCACTTCCTGGTTTGAATGATGGTTGCATGTTACTTAGTTGTATATATTACTCTGAAATATGAAAACAATAAAGTAATCTTTATATATAATAGACTTGCATAGTGAATTTAGTAAATAAAGCAGAAAAAATTTGTAATGCTGCTAAATAATTTTAATGTGATTTCATCACATTAAAGCTCAGATCAACAGCCTAGACTCTAGGGAAATTCCAAAACAGATTCAACAAAATCCTGTGCTGACACATGTACAATTCTCTTTTAGAATTGATATTTATGTAGAGTATTCTTATATGCGGTAAAATTGTGTTTACTTTTGACTTATATGATTTGAAAAAATATACTTTCATTACTACTTATTTATTTACGGTGAAAAATATGGTTATTCAAATGTAGATGTTTAAAGCATAAGATAGTACTGCTAATAACATTTGTAATCTTTTTAAAACATTAGGCGTAAAAATAATTGCATGTTCAACTGAAACTTCCCAAATGTTAGACACTTGATGAAACTTATTAGTTAATTTCGTGGAAAATGCTGGCAAAACCGATTATTCACTTCGTTAAGCTTATATAATTACACTGTTAAAAATAGTATTAAATTTAAAATACCAATTTATATTAAAATTAATATCTCAATATTATGAAATCGTCATTATGAGCGTGCATATTTATTTTTATGTACATTGAAGATAATAAATTAGAGAATTTCATTTTACACAAAGTCAAAATAGTCAAGTATGTTTCATGTATAGTGTATGTAATCTTGTGAACAAATTATGATTCTTAATGCTTTGATCTCTGGCCAGTAAGAACAATGCTGTAAATTGTTTAGATGTAGTAAAATGATTTATAAAAGTGCTTTTTTCTTTCGAAAAAAACCTTCGATTCAAACATAAAATATGTTTACCATAAATATTTAGATTTTAAGTGTGAGCGTACATTTTTCTCCGCGTGTTGATATATAAGAAAGCAGGATTTGAATAAAGAGCAAACCCAGATAATCATAGCCACACAAAAAAATCTGTTTCCGAGTCTAGAGGTCAGACCATGTTTAATATCTGTTTTTGGGGTTGACTGATCCGAATCTGAGGTCTAAAAACCCCCAGAAATTCAGGGTTCTGACATAACCTCAAAAAATCTGAACGATTTTTTTTCGAGTCCGTGGTCAGACTAAGTTTATTATATGTTTTTGGGGTCGCTGAATCTGAATCCCAGGTGCACAAAAACCCAACATGTCAAGGTTCCGACATAACCCCGAAAAACCTTATAAAAATTTTTTCGAGTCCGGGGGTTAGACGATGTTTACTATAAGTTTTTGGGGTCGCTTAATACGAATCTGTAGTCTACAAAGTTCCAGCACGTCAGGGTTTTGATTTACATTTTATTGATTCAACTAGTCATTTATGCTAGTCGTTAAGAATTCTATGCATCATTTTTATATTGAAGATGAAGCCCTTGGAAGGAATATATGCTGTACCTACAAAATCCGATCGTGAAACTTCCTCGCGGTGTGTACATCGGGTTAGCGCTAATGCCGACGGTCTTCTATGCCTTTGTTTCAGCGCAAAAAAAATTATGAGATTTTTTGAAGTTATGTTAACACCTTCACGTGCTAAAGTTTTTTAAAACTCAGATTCGGATTCAGCGACCACAAAAACATACGTTAAACATGGGTTGACCCCCGATCTAAGCAAAATAAATTATGAGGGTTTTTGAGGTTATGTTAGAACTCTCACGTGCTACAGTTTTGTGGGACCTCGGATTCGAATTCAGCAAACATGGTCTGATCTCCAGACGCGGAAACAGATTTTTTTGCGTGGTAGTGTAACACGTGTGGAAATAACCATATTTGGCCCTATTAGAAGTCGGGCACTAATCGGGGGCTAGTCGGGTTATTCATTTTGACAAATCACCCAGTCGGGGACTAATCGGGGGCTAGTTCGGCTTTTTGTTATCAAAATATCAGTCGGGGCCTGGTTAGTGGTTGGTCAAGGGCTTTTTGGACCTTTTTCTTCAATAATTTTTGTGCGGTTATTCTTCAGGCTCTGGGCGGGAGCTAGTGGGTCTCTGGTCGGGTTATTCTTATGTTTGAGTTTTCGGCGAGGTCTTATCAAATGAGGTAATATCTAAAAAAGCGTAATCATTTTTTAATTCTAAAACCCTAAGAATATATTTAACAATAATCTGATACCATTTTTTGGAGAAAAGATTTATTAATGTTAAATTCATCTCAAATATACTTAATACATAATTAATAAGTTAATAATTTTGTACGAAAATCAACTTTTTATAAAAACAACAATCGAAATCTTCAAAAAGACGTAATCGTATTTTTTGTAGTATTTTTTAGAAAATTGCGAATTTCTAGGAACATTTATTTATTAATTATATTAATGAAATTGTTCAGTACAATTATTGAAAATTCTTTACTTAATTCAATACAAATCTCATCGATTCAACGAAACATGTTTCCGAGTTTATTAATTACCTTATGATATTTAAAATATTTTAGCATTAAATAATGGTTATTTATGTGTTTTTATTTTTTTCAGTAACGTTATTTTAATAAAAAATTAAGAATGTTAATCAATTTTTAAATATCAGCAAAAACAAACTATTAACAAATTCAGAAAATTTCTTAGTACCAAAATTGTTTCCAAATTTTTAAAAATGGTTTATTTTATCTTTCTTAAGCAATCAACTATACTGGGTTATATCAATGTACTTCATTCTTTCCACAATTTTTAAAATCATTTGATTTCATTTTGCAATTAATAATTTTTTATTTGTATACGCTGCCTTTCCCGGATCTTCGTACTGCTTTCTTACAAAATATTACGTCCCCTGAGACTCGGTCGACGTTTGGCAATAAGGCCTGAATGGTAGATTCGTCTGGTATACTTTAATACAATAATTATTTTAAAAAATTATCGTTGATTATATTGACAATCTGCATATTTGATTATATCTTTCTTCTATGATTTTAAAGAAATAAAAAACTCATTTTATATATTTTTATCCTTATTTTTTAAATATCACGGTAGTACACCGTAAAATTAAATACTTAAAGTTATATTCGACTTAATTTCAGATTTGACTTAAATTAAGGAAGTACCTGAAATTAAGTGTCAAAACTATCCTGAATAAAGCACTAACTTATCTTAAATAAGAAATCAGCATTTTTCTACTGGAATAAAGTAAAGTATCCTCCTAAATTTCAATATTCAGTTCTGAAAGTAAGTTGAAGGGAACCTGAAATAACCTGTAAGGCTTTCGTTGCCTAAAATAAAGGAATATAACTTTCCTGAATTTCAGGTTCGTACTACCTTGCATGACATTACAGAACGCTTGCACGACTATGCAGCTCGTGGCGATTTATTCTAGTCGCATCCTACTCCAATACTCCATGTCGAGCTGGTCAGTGTTGGCTATGGTGCTATGTTTCAATATTTCGTGGAGTTTTTGTTTTACGGATATAAAGAAGTGCTGCAGCAAAATCAGTTCCAGTTGTCAGCCAATATTTCGATTATTAAACCCATAAAAATAATTAAATTATTACAAAACTTTGTACTTCGTAACGTGAGCGCCCTTTCAATACATTACGGAACGCAATCGTCTGAAGATTTTGGATCGCACCTGCCCCCAATATACCGTTTTTTTTTATTTTTCCTACTTTTCCTGTATTTTCTTACAAGTTTGAACCTAACTTATATATTTTCTAAAACGAATAACTATTATATAAGAATCTGATGAGTGTCGGTAGGGCGTGAGAAATTCCTGGTTTTTAGTTAGAATATTAACCTTAATTTCAGTTAGGATAGTGCATTAACTTAAGTTTACTCTAGCTTTCAGAACACATATATTCTTAATTCTAGAGCGTCCATACCTGAATTTCAGGTCATGCCTCCCTGAATTTCCATAATAGTCCCGACCTGAACTTCAGGAATCTAATTCCCTTAATTTAATGTTCAGATGTAATTCTCAATTTCAGATTGCCTATGCTTCTTTTTGTGACACCTCAAAATAAGCCGAATTTTCGACTTAAATTAAGTACTTTTTTGCTGTGTATATAGGCGTGTTGAAACTAATTTCAATATTTTGAAAACATGTATAAAAATATTTTTTCAAACATTTATCTGTTATGTATCACAAAATTGAGGAGCGTAGATCTTACTAATACTTGAATCATCTTGTGTAACGTATTCTCATCCGAGAAAAGAAATGAACAACGTTAAATCGACCACTCCTGGCAAAAAGCACTATTGTATATATACATCTATGCATACAGCGAAGAGAAGCGACGCCTCCGGTCATCCTTCCTCAAATTATCTGTCCAACTAAGTATCTATAAGCTTGAAAGGATTATTTATTTTTATAATACCAGACTTAAATCTATACTTTAATTTGGAGATGACCACATCTAAACCAACTTTAATTCTATAACTAATATTTAATTAACTATGATAAGTAAGTTCACTATAATATTTTAAAGACCTGATTCAAAAAATAAAATACGTTCTATTTTCTATTGGCAATCTTATTGACATCCTAACTCTACAAAATTCTATTCAAATAGGGTGGGTGCGAAACGAGGAAAGTAAACAACATAGCAAAATTAAGCCATACCCTCGGCCCGGTGTCTGTCTCTCCAGACTTATGTTATAATAATATGTAAGCGATTAACCTAAGATTTTAAAGTTTATCAACTTTTCCAATCTTTACATCGCATTTACCAGGACCTATTTTTCATTGCTAGCAGAATCTAATATACCCTCTTACCCTCTTAAACTGAACAAGCGAAATGGTCACTGGCTGGATCAGTATTTTGAACTATCACTGGGTAATCAGAAATTTTCCGATCTTGTCTTGGTGAACCAGGAGGTAACTTGACTAATACAGTTTGCGATTTATACGAGGACACCAAATAATAAATCCAAAGAGTGTTATGGTGCTCTAAGTGGTCAAGCCTTTGAAGTATTTATAATTTAAAACAGCGAGAATCAATTGTGACTTGAATATGACCGTTTGGGTGCAATAACTTTTCTTTTATTTTTTAAATGCACTTTATCTTCATTTTTTTCATAACATAATGTACAAAGCAAACTAAAAGAAGTGTCTTCTAAGAATGCAAAATCATCATTACTGCACCCAACCGTACATATACATAATGAAATCTTATTCAGATGACTGTTAAGAAATAAGTTTTTATGTGGGTAAATAAATATTATTTCATATATAAAGAATCAAGAAAGACAAATATATCTTGATAATAACTGAGAGATCTATAATAAAAACCTACAAGAAAGAAAATCAGTAGAAAAAGCTGCACGAGCCCGGCAAACCAATAGACGATCAATCATAAAGCGGCAATCCATTTTACCAGGCATGTGAGACCCGTCCACTTCTTTGCTCAGTTCAACTGAGGCTGAGAATCCTCTGGGACTTCTCACAGGTTAAAGGACATTAACTTCTTGATTGAGTCGACAAAAACTTGTAATGACTTTTCGATTGAGCTTGGCCAATCCAGCTGGGATTTTTCTATATTCAACTTATAAATAAAGGTTCTAGTTTGGATTTCTAGTCCCTGTTTTCCGAAGAGAGATTATACCATTTATTTGTTTAAATATCTGTTAACCTTCTTCAGAGGTTTTTATACAATATTTAACGGCATACTGAATAGTGTGTGTGTTACGTTGCACTGGTGATCGGAATCAAAACACACACATTTCACTCAAATAACGTTTATTTGAATTAATAACATAATTTAATGTTCAAAAACCACAGACGGTTAACACTTCGCGGAGTTTCTGAATAAACTTAAAGATATCAGTTAAAATGTAAAGAGCTTAAAAATTATACTACTCACAAACTAGACAGTTCACAAAATGTATGAACGAGAAAAAGTTACCACTTGTCAAGAATTCAACAGAAACACTTATTTCACACCCAAAATATAAGAAAACTCGTTAAAATAACCTCACTCCATTTAAAGAAAACTCTTAATAGAGCTTCACGCGGTTTCAAAAGAAAACTCTGAATAGAGTCTCACTCATTTGTAAAGAAAACTCTTATTAGATTCCCACTTTTTTTAGAAAAAACTCTTAGTAGACCCTCACTTGTTGTTAAGAAAACTCTGAATAGAGCCTCACTCGGTTAAAAGAATACTCTGAATAGAGCCTCACGCGGTTAAAAGAAAACTCTGAATAGAGCCTCGTTGATTTTCTCACAGTTTTGGTGGCAACAAACTGACAAAAAAAATTCTTAAAGATTTCTCAAGTGATCGTTCAAGTTCTAGAGCAGGCAATTAACTGGCGCAGATTTTATGATGACGTTCTCGTCCTTGCATGGGACAAGGGCTCTTTTCAAAAAATGTTTCCGTCGAATTCGTGATCTCATTTAGGAATGTTACCAAAGTTTAGACTATACTTATCGCTATAACATAAACAGTCGCAGCTCGAAGCGCAGGCATAGAAAGAGTCGAAAGCATGATCGAAGAATCATAACTTGAAAGAATATTTCACATAATATTTCAGTTTTTTAACAGATAAAAAACTACATAAATAAACAGTATGTGAATCATATACTTCCGATAAAGAAAATCTGGATTCTTAGTTATCTCACTTGCGGTATAACAGACAAGATAGAAACAGTTCAGGACGGAGAGCTTAATCTCATAATTTGAAGTCGTAACTTTGGGGGAATCGTTATGGACGGCACGCGTCGCGCGACAGGGTGCTTTCAAATGTCTCTGTATCTTGGTGAACCATCCCGGGATTAAGAGCCCTATTCATTACTTGTACTTATAACAGAGTAGAAGACTAAATTTATAATCATTTTCTTATAATATATAATATTGTTTTCCAATTTTCCAACAATTCTCGTAACGCCTACACTCACCATGATATTTAGATGGAACCATTAATAAAGTAAATAAACTAGTGTTGCCAACTACTTTAGTTTGTGATGTATGCCGCTACCACTTAAGTGGTTGTGGTTTTTCCTTCTATTAATTTATTTCTAAGAACGGCAGTAGTTGTCCTTAATAGATTTCTTGTTGTCGCACTAACTTAGGATGGTAGCAAATAACCATTTTTAGGTGATTCTTTCATGTGGAAATGTAAAGATTTTAGTTGAGTAACCTAATCTTATTTGCAAAAGGATTCGGGAATTCACAGTTAATTTCTATTCGGATTCTACGTGAACGTAAAATGAATTTTCTCTAATAAAAAGGTAGCATGTCTCGCACTCAATAGCTAACAAGCAAATTCTCCTTGTTTTAAATATGAAATTGTATTTTTTATAATGGTCCAAATTTGAGAAAAAGTTCCCCTCGATCCAAAATAAACCATCCCCGTATATTTTGTGCAAAACCTAATACTATGTTTCAATTAAAACTTTGGTGTAATGATTAAGCATCTCGGTAGCTAGAAATAAGATTATGAATATCTTTTTAAATTTAAATCTAATTTTTCTTGAAACCTTACATAATTTTACATATAAGCTTTTCGAGGTTTAATTCAACACTAATTTATCTCCAAAAAGATTCCTTTTTTAAATTAAAAATTCGAATATTTAGGATGTCTTTTTCTCTCCTGTAGAATCGTGCGAATGTTGGTTAGGTTCTTATTTCATGCTACTTTTCAGCTATTTTGACCTGAATATCTTATTGAAAAAACTCCTAGTTACAAAACATGGCGAAGATTATAAACTTTACGCTATATTTCACTGCGAATGTAGGTATCTCATCTCAGGTTTTAGTTCTGCTCAATAGTGAGGCAGAGAGATAAAGGTAAAGTGAGTCATCTGTCACAACCTTGCAATGTAAAAAGTAATGAACCAGAATAGATATCTAAAAATCAAATACCTCTTTAAATTTTGTTTTAGAATGAGGAAATTCTGTTCAAATTGTAAATTGACGTGCAAGTTAAACTTAAGTTGGATCATATAAAAGAATCGATTAGTTTAAATATTATTTTTTAAAATAGAGTCTTTTTATAACGGGACGAATTATACAACTGTCAAATTATAAGTCGCAACTTACGGCAAGCTTGATGTCATTGACACGTGCGGTGATGATCCATCTGTCTTTATTATTGAAAAGTGTGAAGCCTACCAAAAGGAACAGGTCTCGTTCGCTCGTCTAATTCATTCAAGTTAAATGCTCCCCGGCGAGGTCACACGCCACTTCGCTAACACGTGCCGGCCACGCGTCTGCAGTTAGCACTCCCTGGCTCTACATGTCGATTCCTACCTAGTGCCTAACGTGGGGACAAGTCAACTTTGCCGGGCTAGTTTATTTTGGGATCCCTTTTATCAGAATAACTGAGAACAATTTGACTTCACGCCAAGTGGGAAATATATTAAAAAGTATCGGGATGAGATAGTATTATTTATTAATATATTAAATTATTATATTATATTTTTGGAGGTCTCCACACATTCAGTTTACTTTTAGACACTGAACTGTACACAAATCACCAAAAGCTATGTATTCGATTAAACTTATTTCTTAAACACATCTAAGAACTCAAACAGGAATTAGAACACTTTATATAATGAAAATTTTAAACAGTGATAAATTGATCTCAATAAATTGAATAAAGTAGGCATCGAAGATAAACACTTATTTCTTGTAACAAAGTAGCCTGCTGATCTGCAGTTAAAAAAATGGAATTAACAAAAATAGGAAAGCTTCCGCTTACGTACGGATTAATATATTCAATAATAGTAGACAACTATGAAACCATGCAACCATGAAGGCTTGTGATCTCTGTATATGCTGTATTTAGGTGGTGCGTAGAATAAAATTCAATCTGTTGACAGAAACCACATATTATGAAACTTCCACCTTACGCTCAGTGTTTGAGAACCGTCTATGCAAGCAACACCATCATATAATATACACTTTTTGAAAAAATGCTGAATTCTAAAATATATAATACAATTTCATTGCCCACAAAACAAATCACTGTTGATGTCAATACTCAAATGGATCACAGTAATACAACAATTAATTTATACTAGTATGCGAACTAAGATGCGAGAACACTTAGAGAAAATGTGTCGCTTGACATGCAGATCTCGGTATGTTAAAATGGTTTCACCTCAATTAAACAAATGGATTGTGTTGTTAAAATAGCTGTAATTCCTATTGGAATACAAAGTCAACGCGATCGTGATTTAAAAACTTAAATATTTTGCTGCTCCTATAACTACTACTTCCATACTCCTATACGCGCATGGTGTTTAGGCCCAAACTAGTTTTTTTTTGGAGAAATCCTTGTTTACATTTTCTCCACCATAGACACTATGTTCAAGCATAAAACATTCATAAGATTTATCGTAAGATATTTGTGTATTTCAAGATTCATCGCCTATAATAAGTGGTTCCTATCATAAAGGACAATTATTTACAGAATCAGTGACTTTTTGCTAACTTTCGTATGTTTCCCTTTATCATCATACAAAAGAAAAAAAGATGAAAATAAAATGTTACCATATTTTTGATCGATATTTAAATGTTTGCAGTATTTGTTTTATATTGATTCTAAAATATACAAGTCAAAGGCTCCTATTTCCTATTTTTCTTCCGCAAAATTAAAAGAAAAAGTCTTTAAAAATTGGCTAATACTAAAAATACGAACAATTCACTTATACAAAAGGACCGCGCATAAAATGTAAGTAAAACGCCTTTCGCTCACATTCACTGCAACTTCAAGGAATAATTCTCTATGTAATGCTGATCAAAATTTGTTATGGGGATAACCCCCAGTAATCAAGTGTCCAGGTATTAGAAGCTCCGGAAGGTTTTATTGAGTGTTATTCTCGTGTTTATGGTAATCAATACCCATAAGTACATACTTCTTCGCAACTGTAGTGTTATTCGTGTGTAATTGGGTATGTACCAGAGAATTCATGTATGCGTGTGTGTGACAGAAAGGGGGGTATTTTTCGTGTGTGAAGATAGTTCGTTCTTTTGTGAGGAGGAGTCACAGAGAGTAACTGCGAGTGGAAAGGGTGGATGACGGTGTAGGAGAGTGAGTAGGGGGAGCGTTTTGTGCAATTATGGTGGTGGAGGCTGTTAAGAGTTTTTGTTTGTTTAAGTGTATGTAATCGTTTGTATGTAAAATTGGTATGTTGGGCGGGTCAGGGGTTTAGTATGGTGTGAGCAAGAAGGGGGGATGTGTATTAAATGGGTGAGTAAGTACAAATCTCATCAGAAAGAGAGGATGTTGATGAGTCTGATTGAAAATGTGGAAGAGGGGTTCAACTTTACGTTGAAGTTAGGGCCTAGAGGTATCACTTTTGTGTTTTATAAAATGTGATGTGTGTGCGTGAATGCGTGTGAGTGTTGGTTTGAGGGTTAAAAAACAATAAGTGTAAGCCTAAAAAATATTGTTAATTTTTCAGTCAAACACTCACAAGAAACATAAAATCACACACGAAGTACTAACGCCTGTAAATTTAATCTACTGATACAGGCGCTCAAGAAAACAACCCCTTCCTACTTCTACACTTACACAGAAAAAAAAGTGTTGAAAATGATATCGAAATCAATTTAACTTTGATATGCAACAAAAATGATACCTAATTCAAGAGCATTTTGATCGGCCGGAGTGAATGATTGACTTTTGAGATCATCATGATCTGATTCGGGATCAATTATGAAATCAAACCAAAATGGCTGACGTTCCTACAGCTCATATGCAACGTTTTTATGGTTTCTGATCGAGCAGTGTACTTGAAAAGTTAAAAAAATAACGAAATCTGATATTCGAAAATATCACCTGTTAAATGTAGTTGTCACTAATGTCACTAATGGGCAGATCATATTATGATCTCTAGTGTCAAATGATCGTTATAACAAATTGATCTGCAACAAAGTTGATACTTTTTTTACTGTGTACACACCTTAACCTTATTTACTAGCGCACAAATACAGTACTCTCATCCTACATACGCTTTCATATACCCAGTGATAAACAAAATACCAATCGTCCGCACACCAACAAACAGTATATTAATCCCCTTCTACACTAATAAATGCGCAATATTTTGTATGCTTACACTCATTGACCTGCAATGCTCAAATTAACACTAACACGTATTCACGCACACAGATCACACATTATGTAATGCAAAGTTAATCAGCCCTACGCCCTCACTTCAGCCTACACTTTAAAACCTCTTCCTCATTTTCATTCGCACTCATGAATACCCTCTCTTTCTGCTGCGGCTTATGCTAACTCACCCATTGAATACATATCATCCCCTCCTTGCTAAGACCGCGCTAACCACCTGAACCTTCCACATTACAATCTCTTATGACATAATTAATCACATATACTAAATTCTTCTCTTCATACACATGCATGCACTCAAACACACACACACACACACAGAATATTCTTAACACCCCCCCTGCCACATTCGCAACATTACCTTCCCCCTACTTACTTTTAAACATCGTTACTCATACTTTTCACAGTAAAAAAGCTCAATTTTGTTGGAGATCATTTTGCTCCAACGATCATTTGGACCTCGAGATCATAATGATTTGTCCATTTGCATGAATTTGATCTTATTTTTTGGTTCATTTGTCAGACTAAACAAAATGGCCGCAAATTCTTGGCGCCTGTGTCATAACGACATAACCTTAAAATTATATCTAACCGCTTGCAAGTGACAACTACACTTAACAGATGATATGTTCTAATGTCAGATTTTGTTATTTTTTTTAATTTTTCAAGTACACTGCAAGATCATAATCCATAAAAAGCTTGCACATGAGCTAAAGTACTCTAAGAACGTCAGCCATCTTGGTTTGACTTCATACATGATCCCGAATCAAGTTATTATGAACTCAAAATTCGAGCATTCATTCCGGCTGATCAAAATGCTCTTGTTTTCGGTATCATTTTCGTTGCATATCACAATGATATTGATTTCGGTATCATTTTGAACACTTTTTTTTACTGTGTTCACTTACAGTTACACTCTCTGAAAACACGGAATATATTTTAACATTCTTAAACACAACAAATACCGCCCAATCCCTCTTTTTCACATAAGCACACATGATTTATTTTGTTCATACCCAGTCACATGTACTACACATAGCACTGCAGTTGTGAAAAAGCATTCACTTGTAGGTATTGATTACCAAAAGCATGAGAATAACACGCACTACTGCCTTCCGGAGCTTCTAATACTTGAGCACATTGGGGGTCATTCCCATAACAAATTTTGATCAGGATCGCATCAAGAATTATTTTCGAAGTTAGAGCGTATTCGACCACAAGGCCTTTGGCTTATATTCTGTACGCTGGCCTTTCTATGGGTACCACTTTAGAGGTATAAAATATTAATAATTCTGACACATGATCTCCCCAAATTGAAATTTATTTTCCAATATACAAAAAATAATAACATACCTGGATATGCTCATCCATACAATTTATTTGATAAAACTTGTTATATTAAAATAAAATCATAAACAGGTCAATTAAATTTAATCTTCAAAACATTGTTTTAACAGTATTACTTTAAAGTTTAAAAATAAATGAAGGGCCACACTGCATACGGGTGTAAGTGCTAAATTTGCGAAAATCGGTTTATTGAATTTAACAAATTGTTTCCCCCTAACTCGTGTCCCTGTGGAAGATTTTGATCCAGTTTGATTCGAAAGTGGGATAAGAAAAAAAGTCAGTGCATACGGGCGTAAGTGCAACGACGCGTGCTGGCGTAAGTGCCATGCTACATAGTGTGATTTCACCGCGGTGTCATTGATTTTCAGAGCACGTGTAGATTCTGATTTTTTGAAGTTTGTCCTTCAAAAATGATGAATTCTTGGAAAGAAATAGTGGCTGCAAAATTTACGTTTTATGTGTTGAAATAGAAGCTTTCTGGTGCATGCCGATATTTGACCAGGGCTTTCTCGCACATGGTTATCTTTTTTAAAGTACTTTTTGCGATTCAATAGAACTAAGCAATAGCTCAAAAGTATTGTCTTGTTTTTCTCTTAAATTAAACATTTAAACAGCTAAACAACTTTTTATATTTAAAAATCAGAGTTTATGAGAACACGCTGTACCTTTGACAAAGGTTTTCTCGGAGAAAGATGCTTCTTCCAAGATATTCGTTTCATGCTTCTATAAAGTCTAACAGTACCTCGAAACACTGTTGAACTTTTTTGTTTAAAATTATTTGCGTAAAAGTTAAACAGTTGTTTAGTTCTCCTGTAAAATTCGTGTTTTTGCATTTAAGCCCGTATATATTTAAAATTTGACAGCCGACAAAGTTCAAATTTTAATGATGTAAACATTTATTACGAATTTCTTCTCACAAATTAGATAAAAATTATGGTACTTGATGTCTTTTTAAGATCCCGTTACATTTGAAAAATATTTAATCAACAAGAATAAAAAATAATAACTCGTCCGCCTACAAATTTTAGTAGCTCATCATGAAATATGTAAATCGAGAAGGCACGGCCCGCAAACAAGTGTTCCCATGAGAACCCACGAAGACTTGAATGTAACGAAAAATAGGATTAAAATGTTTATCACTTTTTCAACCCTTCTTCAAACCGGAACTCTTCCGAAATTAGTGTTCCATCGTCATACTGTTCCTATGTTTCTGGTGAATCACACAGACGTCAAAACATTTAATAATATTTTGCACCCTATAAGTAAATAGCAGTCACACATATACAATATGATGTGTTTATTGTAAATAATCAGAAAAATCATCCTTTATATTAACTTTCAGACAGGGCTCCTTATAAACATACCTACATTTTCGATCTAATAAGTCATTAAGGGTCATTGTGGCCCTGCTTAATTTTTGATGAGGTGCCATTAAAAATCTATGACGTCCAAAAAATTCACGCAAATTTTGAACTAAAGTTGGAACATAGGAACATATATTCCGGTAATAGGAAGTTGCTACGTTCATTGTTTATACATTTTTTAATAGGTCAAAATTGTTTCTTATTTTTTTCATGTCCTTTTTCTAAAAAACATTAACTTTATAATCTGTAATAGTTTAAGCTGTCAATATAGAGTTTTACTGTTTAAACATAATACGCTATCGTAAAAATTAGATCATAAATGGATCAATAAAATAAGGTATTTATTTCGCATATTGGAAAAGGGCTTTTTTGTAAATGAAAATCAAGACATTTTCACAGATAAAATCCATATTTTATTAAAGTTTATTGATTTTCATGAAGTGCAAAGCTTTTAAACGTCAGATAATTAGAAGTAGTTTAATAAAAAAATAATCTTACTCAAGTGAATAAGTACAATTAGTCCGTTCTTGCGCAAATGGTATACATGTACACACGAGGTTCATCGCACATCGGGATGCTATAAATTATAAGTTTATTAAAATTTTCAAGAAAAAACCAAATCCATATTTTAAAACCACTTTACTTAAGCTTTTTTAACACTTTTTGAATTTTTTTCACAGAAAAAAACACTTGTAATGCTGAACGAAGTAGACTTCAGTCACACCAGGGTCACAGTGACACTATGTTCACTTCGCACAACTGTCAAGCCAAGACCGACGCCCGCCTCTTTCTGGAAAGCAACGGTAGCTACAGCCTACATTTGAAACCGATATATGATGACGTCACAAGTTCCATTCTCTAACGCGCTGAAAAGATAGTTACGTTTTAGTCATTGGGCAGGGTCAAAATGACCAAATGTCATCTCTCCCTCCTCCAACCTCTCTCTCCTTCAATGATTTAGAATCATTATTATTCTAATTAGTTCAAGTATCCAAGTAAAAAAAGGATCTGAAATCTATATGATAAAGGTAAAAGTTAAAAATGTTTATCTTTTGTTAATTTCTCTATTATTTAACATAATCCATCAATGAACATAAATCTTTTACTTTTAGGAGAGCTTATTCATCCTGAGACTTTAAATTAATATTTTCAGACTGTAAATAATTAATTTTTAGGCGCATTCATTTTCATATTAAAATGAAAAACAAAAATCAAATGTTTTTCGATTTTTTTAAACTAAGATAAATTGTAATACCATATGACCTTATACCCATGTAGAAATTTCCCTATTTTGCATCCTTTAAAAAGTGGAGTTGGCAAGGCCCAGACCAGTTTTTCTATTTTCAATAAAAATAATTATATTATTATGGGGCACCAATGGGGCATTAAAATATAAAGATCTGTTATTAACTATAAACATACTCTTTTTTCCGAATTAAAAATAATAAAATGACTCCCACGCTCGTTAAGGGACGTTTGGACAAACTGAACTAGTTTGAATGTTTGGTGAAGTTATATATGTATCGATGATAAATGTATTATTTTTAGTAAATACTTTTTCATAAATATTTTGCACGCCGACGGCTGAAACATAATTAATATGAAAAGAAAAAACACATTAGGCCTAGGTCGAATACGTGTTAAGAAACATCGTGCAAGACACGAACTTAATTTATTTTCATTGTGTTCATAAAAATAAAAATTTATTCATTTATATTAAAAAAATTGGTACTCGCCCAAGAAGAATTTGAAATATATAATTAGTAATTCTATAATATTTACTAGACGCATGCATTGCGCAATTTTTTTATTGCTAAATTTTTTTAAAATTTGGAAACTTACATTAAAATAAGCTGCAAAAAAGATGTAGTCAGTGAATTTTTTAGATTTCAGAGCATTAACTTAAACATAAATCGTCCCTATCCAACATTTTTTGTAGGAACTATTCAATACGCTAAACAAAAAATACGATTGTTGAATTTAGAAAATCGTCGACAAAGTTGCCTTTATACGGGAGATTCCGAGTATACACCGTCTATGGTAAGGTGAAATAGATTTAAAATAAATATAGACAAAAGGAGGAGGTCTTGACTCAAGATGCAATATCAAATGTGCCAAAATTTAATAAAAAGCTAATTTTCTTTTTGTAACAAATTGAAAAGTTTAGTAAGGTTATCAAGTTTTGCATAATTTAAAATGTTCCAATTTAAAGCAGTTTCTAAAATTTTACTGATTTTGAAAACGGGTTTTTCACAGCATCAAAGACTGAAAAATTATAATATAACATGTATTTTCAGTAGCATTATACTAAATAAAATAAATTTTGTTTTCTAAGCTTGTTTTTGTTTATACCTATTATCATTTAGAAAAGTAGGGCATAGTTCCGAAAAACTGGACCGACCCTGACAAGTTTGCCCTAAGTAGAGCAAAAATCTGCAAAAGCGTTCCCCGCCATGTATGGTCCTTGCCAGTTGACACGACCAGGGCCACGCCAAAACTAGGGGAAACTGGTCAGCGTCTTACCAGGCCCACGTTTATATTTGTACACGGATAGTTGTATTTAACGAATTTGAAGACAACTTAACAAAATATCGATGTTTGTCAATTATTTATTAAAACTATATGTCTTTTCTATAGTTTTCTGAAGTAAAAAAACTAAAATTACGAAATCTCAAAATACGGATCCTTAGATATAATCTCATATGAATGCTCATTAATGAGAGAGCAGTGGAATCGTCAAAATGTTCGATCTATAGTTTTTAATGTACTTTTACGTTTCGACACACACAGAGTCCAAAAATCATAAAATTTGGTTTTGTCTGCTTAAATTCATGTATGTATTCATGTAGGAACGTATGTATGTATGAAAGTGTGCATGCATGTGTTTGGTTACCTGAATGTTGTAGCCACGGTAACTTTCGAAGAATTCGACAAATCCAATCAGTATTTGATTAACTTTTTATTTTTTAAAAAAGCCTTTTCTACAGATAAAATAAAAACTACTGGTAAAAGGGCTAGTTAATGGATGCTAATTGAATAATTAATGCAACAAGCTTAATAGTTTAATAGGTGAAACTTTGAGATCTTAGAATATCAATATTGACGTTTCCCCAAGATATCGATAGTCATCCTTAGAATACATCGAAAGAACCTGCGTGAAGGATGTTAGAAAATCAAGAATGTAAGTTACGCAGAAAGATAGTTAATGTAATTAAGATACTGGTACGGTAAAAGAAAAAACAAAAGTAGAATAAACCATATATTAATAACTTGTAACTTGTATAAGCTCGTTCTTCAATCTACTTCAATATAATACTTTAAATATTACCTAACATCGCAGGTAATATTTATGTTTTACAATTGTTAATAGCAGTCCGTCAATAATTTTTTACTTGTATAAGCTCGTTTTTTATTCTACTTTTGTTTGTTGATTCATCATAGAAACACGTTTATAATAACTGACACAGATAACGCGAGGGCTTGAATTTTGTTTCAGGTCATTACTTTACACCCTCATTTTGATCCTCAGTTATGTTCACTCTCTTGATCAATGCAAAAACTATAATACAATTGAACTGCTTTCTCTATTCGTATTGCTCTAGATGAACCAATTATGGTTTAATTTTGTTTCAGCACATTTTAAACTATGAAAGTAAATTAAACAGTTATCAAAACTTGCCTTTGATTATTTAATCGCCAACATAAAGTAATATTCACCCTGGTAAACAGCTGAATATCTGCTTGAGATGAAACTTATAACTTCTTATTAGGATGAACATATAAAAAATGAGGCATTTTTTGGCACCTGGTGCTGTAAGTTTTCTAATGAAAAACAAAACTTTCGCGCAAAATTTCATGCTTTTGTAACAATCTGAGAAACCTTTTCGATATCTTCAGTGTCCCGTGCAGAAATCGCCCGCCGATCTTGCCCTGATCTAGCCCTAATCGGTAGAACTCTGTGTTCCATACTCGGGCCAGACCGATTTCCTACTGAAACACCATCTCCATGCACTCAGAGAACTAGTTCTGCTGATTATGTTCTGATAGTGCAGTAAAATTATATTATTGCTCGTTTATAATATATTATATCAATTATGTATTGAAAATACCTAAGGCGAGTAGGCCGCGAGTACGGAGGCACCGAGCACCCTCCAGTATACCTCGAAACCTGAGTGAGGGAAACGAATGTAAGTAATTACGCTCTACGGCTCACTAATACATAACCTCAAATAAATTAATAATAAATTATATTGTCTTTTTTTTAAATAAATATAAATGAAATGCTTATAGATGGCAATGTGAGTGTTTCAGAAGTTAATATTGTTCAACCCGTACAATTTATGAATTTGGAAATTGAATCTCTAGGAAATCAAGTTCCTGCTGACATCAACGCAGTTTCAGGTAGAGTTAATATATTTACAATTACATCATTCAAAATGAAACTTTTATTCTCTTTTATTAATAAATTCATCATATACCATAAATTAAGGACAACTTTTAATAACATTAATTTTGGATTTAAGTAGTAAAATAAAAATATCAATTCAGCAGTGTTCCTAACGAGAGCTCATCACTCAACTGCGTATGCGTTAAACACGGTATCTAGATGGTTGCTTTTCGCGCGCAGTTTAAAATTAGAAAAATATTTTTTTCTTGTTTATTATAAATAATAGCATTCAAACTCATAAAAATGCCCATTTAATCGAAATTAATGAATCCTAATAAAAATAAAAATTAATGATATGCATATTCTGTAAATAATATGTTACATAACCATAAATATATTACCTAAAAATGTTCATTTCTTAAGAAAGTATTTTTTTCTACAATGCTCATCAAGAAAATTTTAAAAAATAAAGCTATTTTAATAAAGGATAGCTTAATTTTCTGCCGAAAAGGTTATATGCAGCTATCTTTCCGAATTTTTCAAGAAGTAAATAAATGACAGAAAATTTGATTCGTTTACAGAAAAATGTCAATAAATTGTAAATTATATGTCATTTTACAATCATTTTCCTTCTTCAAATGACTACTGAATTTTGTTGTTGTTAAAAAATTCGAAAAGGCTACGTTGCAGGGAATCATTTATTAGGATTTTTTTTTAATTTTCTAAGAAGTGCTATGACAAAAAAAATTGTCAAGGAATGAAAATAGTCATAAAAAATATTTCCGGTTATTAAACATTATTTTTAATAAAAAGATGGCCGTCGAAATGAGAGGAACATTCACTAGTTTCAAGTTTCATTCGAAAAATTCAAAAGTGGATTATAATGAGACTTATCGGGTACAGATTGGGCATTGATCGGGCATCGATAGGGACTCCCGATCTGGCTCGGTCTGTTCCTCATCTGGGCCAGATCGAAATTTCTACACGGGCTACTGTTTGGAATACAATGAAACTGTTTTTGAATTCTGTAACTTGGAAGTGTTCCTATACAAATTTCAAGTGAAATCAGTGAATTACTTAGCTTGAAGAAAAATAGCTGATTATAAAATTTATAAATAATTTATGACGTCGCACATTAGTATAGGTCCTCAAAAATAGAAAATGGATATTATATATTTGTGACTTATACTTTAACACTCAACGTCACAACTTATTGATCGTCCAAAAAGCAGAGTTAGCGAGTGATTCGTCGGTTAAGACGAAAAGTCACGATGAATTTCACAAGTGAAAAATATGGCGGAAAACGGAGAAGGTTGGCTGCGTTAATGGAAAATTGATATATGACCATCAGGACGATATTCACTGTCTATTCATCACTGCTCGGTAGAAATAACAGGCCATTTAATTTGCCAAAAAAGGAGCAACAGTGCATGGTGGCAGTTATGAAGTATATAACGATACAATCACGCTTTATATTAAGATGTAATTACATTAAGGGTTTATTAATATTTTTAAAAAACTTTTTAAAAACGCACCTGTTAGAGAGATACATAATTTTATATATGATAAATGAAAATATGCTATAAATATGGCATTTCACCCTTTGTTTTCTTTTGTGATTAACAATGATTTAATTTTTGAATTTAGTTGTCTGACATTAACTTACATCCAGAAGTTTAAAAATAAAAAAGTACGTAACTCGCAAGACACTCAGTTATAGGGTGCCTGACAAATTGAATGTATGATGAGTTCAGAGGATTGTTGAAATAAGGGGGCGTGGAGTCTCTATTCTCACGCTTCTTGACTGAAGTGAATCCTCCAGATGAGCAACAGTGATTTAAATTTCACGGACGCTTGAGCAATTTCTTGACTTATCACGAAGACCATGCATATCAAGTGAGCGGTCGCTGTGTTTTAAACGTCGCTTGAGAGATTTAACTCCACCACAGTGGAAATGATAAGTAAAATTGAAAAGGAAGTTGGTGGAAACGGTTCATTCGGCATGAGGCAATTATACCTTCGTTACACTTTTCCACGCCAAATGTACCCTTTTATTTTTAAGCATAAGTTAGAGACAAAAATGAACAAAAAGGGAAGGTTACGATATCTGCGGCGACAAAGTTTTAATGCAGTTTCCTATAGGATTTTTTGTGAGAAACACAGATGTGAAAGTTGTAAATAGATATCTTGAATAGGTTTCAAGACATCGTTTTTTATAATTTTAAAAATATTATGTGTCCAGTTATGGGGGTGCCCCCCAAAAGGCATTGAAAAAGGGGTGGGGGCGACCTGCATTATTCTATTATTCCATTCATGAAACAAAATCAAATTCTCGAAAACTATTTAAGATATAGATTTAAAAATTTCAGATACTTGTTTCATGCAAAAAATCCCATCGAAATCATTATTCAGCAATTATGTTAATCAAAAACAAAAGTCAATAATTTTAACATAACAAAATCGATATATCGAAAACTATTCGTGATATTGATTTAAAACTTTTAGGTTCGTATTATGGATAGCGTATCTAAAAATTCTGTACATTTTTTCCTATCTCCAACAGTTCACCAGATATTTCTAGAAAGTTACAGTTCGAATTTTTGTATGGAAAATTTTCTATGCCTGCAGTTGTTGAGGCAGAATTGAGACTCTGAATTTCTTATTTGAAAATTAGTTATTACATACATACAAGTTTTATCGGTCGTAAGATATTAATCCTCAGCAGATGTCAAATCTTCGGTCCTCGCCTAGCTACCTGATTGCTGGAAATGTTCGGCCCTGCCGATGGGGTCCATAGTTTATATAGGTCGGAGACTTGCAATACAACGGACAATGTAATTTAAAATTCGAAAAGTTTTGTAATTGTGAACCTGGACAATGTTAAAGCCACAAATTGGCAATATAATTTTCTTTGAGAGCAATTCGGCATATTTCTCCTGTCTTGAGACAAGTCTACCAGGTCTTGTCTTGGTACAGCTACAGCCATAAATATAAGAGAAGTCTACATATCTCCAATGGCTAGCTGGTAAGACCTAACCGGACATCATGATCTTGAAGACATATTGTAGACATTCAAGACAAAATCAATATCAAATATTTTTGCCTGGGCTACTCTTTTAAACTGAATCAGTGGAATTGTGACTTGTTGAATTATCATTTTGAATTATCACTAGTAAACCAGTGATTTTGCGACTTTCACTGAGTGAATTAGTAAGTGCATTAACTAAAACAGCGTTCGGAATATAACAATGATGTGAAATGGTACATTTAACCAGGAGTTGAGCGCTTCATGCAACATTTAAGAGTTTGATATCCCGTACAGGAATTGTTTAATGATTGCCAGAGTAACCGCAAAAATAAGCCTGAATTCGCGCATTGGTGCGCCCTCGAAGTTGGATTTCCAATCGATACTAAAAGCTAGTTTATCATGAGGGGTTGATCCTCTGAAAGTTTTAGATTAGTCTGACTTTTTGTTTTCGAGGTTAAAGGGACCAAATTTTTTAATTTTTCCTGTCTGTAGGTAGATTTTTAGAAATTTGCAGGTCAATTACTCTGAAAATCTTTAATAGCCCTCCCTTCTATAACCTTTTCGAGAATTGGCGCCGCGCTGCATGTAGCTGTAACTATTGTTGCGCTAGGTGCGCGGAATCTGGGCCTGCCACTCAGGCTAGCAGTCATGCGTGATAGTCCGGAGCTCGTCACGAAAAGATGGTTGATGTCTATGTTTTTTGGCCCGGAGAATCGATTTTTCGAGGGTTCGAGGCCGGCACCCTGGTCAGTTATAGGTTTTTGACAATTTAATTGTTTAAAGGCCCATAACTTATTAACTATAATATTTACGGAGCTTCTAATGAAAGAGGTTGGTTCAAAATTTTCTAGCGAATATTTCGGTTTTTTAATTTTGAAAAAATATTAATTAGAATCAAAATTCTAGGAAAATTAGTGCAAAAATGCGTTTTTTTCTCTCTTCCATTCGGTCATATTTCGGCCTGGACTAATGCTTTTGAGACTTTTGAGAACTCATTTGAAAGAAAATACTTTTCCCTTCAAAACGAGCCCTCACCAAATTGTGCCAAATGTTCCAAATGTCTGAAAATGTATGTGTGAGGGCTCATTTTGAAGGGAATAGTATTTTGTTTGAAATGAGTTCTCAAAAGTCCTAAAAGCATTAAGCCCAGTTCGAACTACCACCGATTGAAAGAGGAAAATACGCATTTTTTCAGTTTTTTTTTGCAATAATTTGCCTAGAACTTTGATTTAAATATTAATATAAAGAATTTAAATATTATACACTACCGGTCAAAAGTTTGGGTTCACTTAGAAAAATCGTTTTTTTGTATTTATCGCTTTAATTATGCCGGAGCTAAAAAAATGTCTCTTTAAAAGGTTGATTGTTTTCGAAACTCTGTCTAAAATAAGCTCAGGGTGAAGCCTATTTATCTAGTTTTTAAGCAGATATTGCAAAAATAGTGTAAATTTCAATGTTTTCTTAAATTTTCAATAACTTTCGAAATAATCAAGGTTTTTCAATGTTCTTGGGCTCATTTTGAAGCTTTTTTCACGGTATCACAACAGCTTACGAGTATGAATCGTAAAATAATTCTTTTCGAATTGCAAGAACTAGAAGTTGTAATAAAAAAAGTTGGATAAATTTGAAAACATCTGTAGGTAAATCAGAATAAAAGTTAAATAAATATTTTTTTAAAGAAATTACATAGAAAATTCATGATTATATGTTTCATATATTTTACAAAAATATTTTTGTTACTAAAAATAATATTTCAATTTTACCAACATTTGTGTTACAAATTCAAGTTCTTACAATTAGAAAAAACATTTTTTTATGATTAATGCTCGTAAGCTGTTGTAATACCGTGAAGAAAAGCTTAAAAATGAGCCCAAGAACATTGAAAAACGTTGACTATTTCGGAAGTAACTGAAAATTGAAGAAAACATTGAAATTTACACTATTTTTGCAATATATACTTAAAAACAAGACAAATTGGCTTCACTTTGGGCTTATTTTAAACAGAATTTCCAAAAAAAATCAACCTTTTAAAGAGACATTTTTTCAGCTCCAGTATAATTAAAGCGATAAATAGAAGAAAAAACGATTTTTCTAAGTGAACCCAAGTTTTTGACCGGTAGTTTAGGTAATAAGTTATGGCTGTTTAAACAATTAAATTGTTAATAACAAATAACTGACCAAGGTGACGGCCTTACACCCTCGAAAAATCGATTCTGCGGGCCAAAAAACATAGATATCAATCATCTTTTCGTGGCCACCTACAAATGGTTACGGGAACCCCTGTCAGCGGCCGAACTATGAACAAACAAAAGGTGAACAGGCTATAATGAGTTAGTTGCCACCCACCATTTGCCCTGAAAACGGGGCTATAGAAGAGTTCCACTGTATTTCAAATCCACGACTAATAATCATGAGTGTTTCAGATAGGGGTTAAAGGAAAAAGATAAAGGCCTCCTTTCTTCAGTTGTTAATCAAGAGTCTTATGAAAAATCAGCCCTCAAATACTTTATTAATGTTATTTAAACAATAGTGTAATAGATATAAAGTAAACATATTGAAGTACTCTTAAAGTTAACCCATCAACTTATATAATTGACATACAATGAGTCGATTAATGAACACAAGCAAAATAATAAACAATAAATAGTTCTCCCTTCACTTAAAAAAAATGACTGCAAATCCAACAAACTTCCTTTTCTTATAACTAAAATACAAGATTACCATAAAAACTTAGATCATCGTGTCTGAATCAACATTGACATCAACCTAAATCGTGGAGTATGATTAAAATGACCTATAAATTCTAAGTGCAGAATTAGATGAATGTCTTCATACGTTAGCCAAATAAATCCCACTCAACAAAAATTTCTAGTTAAAGTTACTGGAAACGTCTGGTTAAAAAATTTCTAGTTATTTTACTCCGAAATTATGGTTAATATGACTAGAAAATTCTAGTTAATGAACTCTGGTTATTTTTTTCTGGTTCAAACTGTTTTGGTTAATATTTCTGGTAACAGAAGTGTCACTATCTTTTATCGATTTCTAGAAATCTGTCTTTTGTTTGATTTCATTTTGCTGGATGTGTCAATTGACGCTTTACCGTAAATATCCATTTCTCGAACAAGTGCGATTTGTTAATTGTATTTTCAGTTGTATGAGTATAAATAATCATAGTAAACCGTGAATTTAGTTGTGTTATAAGAAGAAGTTGCGCATTATCTGTTTAAACATCAGTGCTACAGGAATGTTTCCAAACTAGGCACAGATTTTATGAGTGTCTTTGAAAAATATTCTTTAATATATTAACATTGTGAAAATAAAGAAAGAAAGTGACTGGTCGAGAATGTGGGTATTGGCCAAGCCATCTACATGTATATGATGTAAAATCACGAACAAAATAGTCTTAACGAATAGTTTCAGAAACAGAGCGCATCAACAATACGCTACTTTTGCATCGAGTGTTGTATCTATCGCCATTTATTATTATAGGGAGGCGACATTATAGCGAAGCGGAACATAGTTGCTGCACTTTGTTGTCGAAAACTTTTTTTGGATTATTTTCTTTGGAAAAATGTAACATGTAGTGCTTTTAATTTCAGAGGGGGTTAGGAAGACTCCATGAAGGTAGAAGAGTATTGAAATTCAATAGTTGAAAATCGACATCTATCAGAATATGTGGTTGAGTTTAACATAACATCTGGTTAAGATTACCAGAACATCTGGTTATGTTGACCAGAACTTTGTATTCTTAAGCTACCAGAAAACTGTTTAGTAAATATTTCTGCTTAAGCTTACCAGAACTTCTGGTTACATTAACCCAAATTTCTGTACTAGTGTTTGTGTTAACAATATTTGGGGCCTGGCTGCAGTAAGCAATGGACAGTCGAATTAACATGGCTTGACAGTCGGGAGGCCCCTAGCTACTTGGGTGAAACTGTCAGCGATGCGACACATTGATGTAATGATAGGCCTTCTCACAGTTAAACGTCATATACAGAGTGTTTTTCTTTATCTTAAGACCCTGAAGGATGTGGCAGAAAAGTAAGACCTCAAGTCTTAAGTAATAAAGTTTAAGGGTCTAGATTTTTTAGTTAGAGAAGCGTAATAAGAAAAAGAACTACAAGCGAATTATTGACCTCTGGTTGTCTAGTGGCATCGCAGGTGAATCCTTAGAGTGGACTCACAGATTTATCACTTTCACGTTAGTTTGAAAAAATCTTAAAAACATTCTCGAGAGGTGAAAAATGGCTATACAAAAACAGGAAAAAGCATATTTTTATTTTGGTTAAGCTATCAGTATTTTAAGTTGCGCATAGATATGTATATAAAAATTGGCTTATTGCGGACCACTCTACTAAACCAATTGACACACAACAATCCGCATGATCAGTTGACTCTTGGTACTGAGTAACCAGTAGACCTCCTTGTTTGAACCAGTAACGGAAGACCAAAGAGTGAACTACTGAAATTTCACTGATAGTCAGTCACATAAACTATCTTGTTGTCTAACTCACGCACACTGAAAAAACGATATTCTAATTAGGTCAACTTTTCCATTGCCAAGTTTTAGAGAATCACTCTAAGCGGCAATGCCACTTACGTATCTTTTTAGTTTGTACGGCAGAATAG
>NC_046657.1:138595745-138616144 GCF_010883055.1 Belonocnema kinseyi | reverse complement strand
TTAAATTATTCTTGTCTATATGCTAATAAGGTATAGTTAACCTTCGACTATAGAGGTTATGTCTCGGCGTGACTGTTCAAAATAAATACATAATAAATATATGTAAATAGTGCTTTGTGAAATCTTTAAATGAAAAGTAAATAAATTGTGAATATCAAAGCCAAAAGTAACTATACTGTTAAATTGAGAGAATACAAAACTTATAGGCTACAAGCTATTTTTCCAATTGAAAATTACAATGTACGAAACACATTTTGATGATAGATATTTAATTATTTGAATGTTGTACTTACCACTCTTATTTAAAGTGAAACACTCAATGCCCACAATTACAAAAGAAGGAACTGATCTGAAAGGACGTGGCACGAAACATTAAAAGCAATTATTGAACATAACAAGGAGCATTTTCATTTGCGCATTTCTTCTTCCGCAATAATATTCTCATTTTAAGAATATTTTCCCCCTTTGGTTAGAATATTCCTGTAAGAATATGATTCTCTTAATATTAGAATATCGTTTTTTCGGTGCGTGAACAACGTACATCCAAAGACACATTGTAGCACTTAAAGTGTTTTATTTACATCTCCGTCACTCTTACGGCATTATCTCGGATACTTCTCTACCAAACGCTCTTAGTAAAATAGAGTAAATTGTCGAAAAGGAGAAGTGCTGAATATACTGCCACTGCATATTCTTGATAATTGTATCTTTCGCGCACCCAAGGCCTGACATAGTTGTCCAAGACTTCGAGAATGAAAAGAGAGAGAGAGAGTTATAAAGACCTTAAAAGGGAATTACGACGGTTATTAAAAATTGCAATTAAAAGCATGGTCATAAAAGCATATTTATACAGCGATGTATCAATTTCCTATGCATATAATTAATTTATTTTCCCAAAAAACTAACATATATATTTTCAATATAGTAATCAACAAAAATGCGCGTTCCACGTGTGATTATCCTCCTTTCTTATTTCATGCGTATTTTTTCAATAAAAATATAGGGATGAGTTAGGATGGGAGAAGAAGAGATATATACACTGGGATATGCGGAAGATATAGTATCGATAGCACAGCATAAAAAGGGGAGATCGGAAATAATTACAGGATTGGAGAAATACTTAGATGGGAAAAATTCAGCAAAGGCAAAAATAACGAGGTTTAGAAAATGAGGAGGCAGAAAGAATAAATGCACTGAGAGTTAGAATAGAGTTAAGTTATAAGAAGATGGGAAGAAGCAGGAGTGAGTTTGTTAGTGCGAGAGATAAAGCACAGGGGATTGGAGTAAGTTATGAAGAATTGGAGAGAAGGGACAGGAAAAGACAATTAATGGAATGATCGGGGATAATGATAGATTAAAAATATAATAAATGGTATAAAATAACAGAAAAAGGAAAGGGTATCAAGGTATTTAGAAAAAGAAGTGGGGAGGGAGAATATGAACTACAGCAGCAATATTTAGACTGAGAGAAGAGTTGAGGGAAGAAATATACAGGGTGAGAAAAAAGTATAGGAACGCCAGAAAATCTCAGAGATTTGGTCATAAAAAAATGGTTTAGGTCAGATTTTATGTAACTTTCAATGAGGAATCCAGTGATAACCGTAGATTTGACCTTATACCTCACCTTCAAGGTCATTTCAAGGTCAAATTTCTTTAAAAATGGGAACCCATACAGTCAAATTATTCTTGCAAGAAAATCGCGCATAACAAGTGGTTAGAAAATAAGGTTAATGACGAGGTCAAATCCAAGGTAATCACTGGATTTCTTGTTGAAAATTACATAAGACCTGACATTAACAATTTTTTTTATGACCAACCCTCTGAGACATTCCGGGGTTCCCATACGTTTTCCTCACCCTGTATTGGAAAAAGAAAGAGAACAGAAAGTGCAGAATATGTGAATGAGAGGAGGAGATATTGGAGCATGTATGGGAAGCATATAGAAGGGGAATGGAAGATAAAGGAAGCTGGAAATATAATGCGGTAAAGATTCTAGGCGAGAATGTAGTGGTTGAGCAGTGGATGAAGGATTTAAAAAGATGCTGGAGGGGCGAATGAGAGCGAATGAAACAATGCGTGGGGAAAAATGGAAAAATTAAGATAGAACAGAATAGATAGGTTAGAAGCGTAAAGATCACGCGTAGTTTCTTCATTTCTCTTTTTATTGGTCCCTTGGTTTTTATTTATTAATATTTTATTAATATTTAATATTTATTACTTTCCTAGGGTCTTTTTTCAAATAGTCTGAATGCTTTTTACGAGATGCTAGCCATAAAAGGTAGCCACTTCAGTTTTCACGCACTCTCTCTTTTTGTAATTAGGAAGTTAAAAATTAATAATTTTGCAATCCCCGACTTATAAGTAATACATTCCGAATGTACAAATTATTCCGATTCCGAAGATATGTAGTTTGTCCATAATGTTTGCAAATTGGGGAAGTGAACAATGTCAAATTGGATATTCAGCTAAAGATTGTTTAATTAAACTTCTTCAAATTTTCAACTTTCCTATGCCTGCAATATATCATTAGAATCGGAGAAATTTGTAGATGTTGATTACGATATTTTCAAATCGCTCATTTCAAAATATATATTTTTTAATTTCCTGTCTTTTACTTGCCTATGGACAAAAGATCCCTGCTGGAGTAAATTCACTCAAACTGGAGTCGAATGATCTAGATATAAGAACTAATGTAAAAAGTCGAAAATATTTGTAAATAGTAAGGATAAAATAATATAAAATGTAAACAGTTTTGTAAGAAACTGATGTAATGTAAGCCGTGAAGGGACACATTATGAATAAAGAAGTACTGTTTGTGTGATTACGTTTGACCGATTATTAGTTATTCATGGTATATTTCCATGCTTTGAGTACTTTTAATGCTTTAATGTCTAAAATATAAGACAGTAAATTTCAGAGATACTTCTTATCAAAGTTTAGATAAAGATGTTGCAAACTATTGACAACTACAGTCTTGAAACGCCTGAAAATATTTAAAAACAGTTTAAGCCTTTAGAATTTTTTTAATATCGGGTAAAATGCTTTAATCATTGCGTAGGTAACGAAATCACAAAAGGTGCTCGGAAACCCTTTAAAATATTCTTGAATCACTAAAATTCCTAGAAAATTCTGTGAAATCCCTTGTATGATTTTGAAGTTACTTGCAATCTTTTTCTAAGTACAGTGAAACTCGTTTATAGTGCCGATTTTGGGGCTGACGGTGGGTGGAAACTGACTCATTGTAGCTCGCTCCGCTTTTGTTTGTTCACGCTTGACTTCTCGCCTGAGTGACAATCGCAGACCCCGCGGCCCCCGTGCAGTTCCTGTTATACCTACCTACGGCGTGGCGTCAATTCTCGGAAGGGCTATTTAAGGGTTTCACTGTAATATGGATGCTTTTTAAACTTATTAAAATTTCTGGATATCCTAATTATTTTGAAAAAGATTTTATTTATAAATCTAGATATTTTAACTACAATGAAACTCTTCTAGAGCGCCGATTTTTGGGCTGACGGTGGGTGGGATCTGAATTAATATAGCTATATTTTGAAAATTTTCACAATTATCTACAGCCTCTAAAAATTATTTTAAATCAGAAAAGTTGCTTTCCATTTCTTCGAAATCCGATAATATTCTTTGTAATCTCTTAAAATGGTAAAAAAAAAATAAAACTTTGAAATGCCTTGAAATTCCTTAGCAGCTCTTGAAATCTGTTGATATCACTTGAAACAGCAATTCGAAATCACTTACGATTTGTAAAAACTTTGTAAAACCGGAGGTATCTTCTGAAATCTTTTACGGTTTCGAAAATCTGTAGAAATGTATATCTGATGTAAACTCAAAACACGAATGATATACCCCTAGGTATCAGACAATTAAAGACAACGTATAAGTTTGTGTATTTAATGATATAACATTTTAGTCTCTTAACAAACTAGATATAAGAAAAAGGAAACGTACGCTCACCATGACGATCAAAAATTAAATTAACAGTTTAAGCAAATTGAAAGTTAGCAGCGTTTCTTATTTTAACTTTTTAATGTTATAAAGGGAGTAATTTCGAATTATTACCAAATTAGGTTTTCATCAAAACTAAGTGCGAGATCTTCGAAAAATTTTGGAACACCGCTTTTTCAGATAGATTGTACTTAACATAATTAATGTTAAACTATTGTTTCAATGCTAGCGACATTATTGTAGTTATTTTTTTATTTTGAAAATTCTGAAAGTAATTATTTGATTTGAGAAAGAAACACGGGGATTTACACTGCTAATCAGTTTCTTTTTGTACATATCTTATGTATTGAAAATTATAAACACAAGTATTAAACAATATAGTCATTTTTTATAATTTGAAACAGTAGTATATTTTAAATATATTTTATAAATTTTGGAGGAAAATCGTGGATCACCTGAGTCTTTTTAGAAGTATTTCAAATTCCGGTCGCAGAGAAAATGTTAGTGACTCTCATTTCAATAAGAATTCTTATTGAACCATATTAAAATTTCTTATGATTTCCTACAACTTTTGTTAATTAAAATACTGGATTTTAAAGTGATTTTTCCAAAACTTTATAATTGACTACTAACGTTTTTTCACACTCACAATGGTCAAACAGTTAATAATACTTTTTCTACACGTAAATACTAATTTTTGTTCACACTAAAAAAATTTTGGTTGAACCAACCAGAATTCTGGTTAATCCACCAAGACTATAATGTTAAAAATGTTCTTACTATAAATTCTGGGTCAAAGTATCAGAAGTTTTTGGTTGAGAATTTTATGTTTAAGGTTATAGGGGCGGGGGGGGGGGGTCCACATATTACGTATCATTAAAAAGAAGGGAGCGGGATCTTGCTTCCGTTACTCTCTAAATCTGAATCAGTGAAATTTCACTGATTCAAATACCTAGAAATGGGTCACTGACAGTCAGTGAAAGGTTACTTATTGATTCAGTGAAATAACCACTTTCGAGGGTTAGTAGCACTGCACCATGTCAATTTAGCAATCATAATAAAATAATATTTTAGTACATTCAATCAGAGAATCATAGCAAAAACTTAAAATCCATTAATCTGATCAAATATTAAAAAAGGTGAATAGTTCAGATTCTTTTAAATGACAAGCAACCTCACATATTACTTTAATTTCGAGCTTGGACTGTCATGTACAAACGGGTTAAGTAAGTAATTCCTAAACCAGTTATAGTATATTTATCCCGCAGTTAATTCAGCTGACTTACAGTCCGAAAATTAAACAAAATATTTAATTAAGGAATTCCTCTTGCTACTTAAGTAAACGAGCAATAATAACGCTGAACTTAAAAATTTAGAGGTTATGCTTCACATGCTTTACACTAGTGGTACTGAACTGATTAGTGAATAACTCGGAAATCACTGATTAATCAGTGAAATGTCTAATTACTATTTCAATCGCTGAATTTTTCACTGATTCATATTTAGAGAATACGGTCTGTTATTTGGAGGGTGGGTGGGGGGGGGGGATTTTTGACTCAAGTACTTAACATTTTTAATTGCCTAAAAAAAGCGACGTTAAAGAATATGTAGAAAATATCGAACACATTGTTATCGATAAAATAATTTAGTCACGGCACTGCGTGAGTATAACTTTAAGTGCCTGTTTTCAGATTGTTTCTCTGATAGTAAATATTTATGAGTTTTCTGCAGCATGAATTTAGTATATCGAAATTTCCAAATAAATCATTTTAATTGATTATAAAATTATTTTTAACTGTTTCTGCATATTCTTGATAGCACAGAAAAAACAAAAGATAAAGTTTACATCGATTGATACCAAAAGTCTCTCCATATTTCCTCATATCATGGTACCTTAGGGAGATCTGTATACCCCTAGTTACGCTCTGGCAAAAGGTCTGTGTTGTTTTTCACCTCGGGGAGCAAACCAAGATTATCAGGACGGTATAATGACTGTATAGGAAGGGTAACTCAGAACGGTCAGTTCAAACTTTATTAAAAATCTAACGCATTATGTTAATTGGGAGAGGTAAAATAAACATACAGGCAAACCTCGTTCGTTGGAACTCCTTAGAAACGTAAGCGTCTCGTTAAGTATAACTTGAGATGGGACCCCTCCAATCCACCTATCCATAAGATGGTCTCATCATACATTGCCGCTTCCGCTATCATTAGCAATGCGCAACATGTGATAATCAGTGGTGGGATTTAAGGAAGTTGTGATAGCCCAGTAGCTTGGCTTGCCATAAGCGAGACTTGCAATAAACGAGTGTTGCGACAAACGATGTTTGATTGTACTTTGGCACACCAGTAACGCACAACAATATAGACTTGGAATATTCGTTGCAAGTAATTTTCAATTGAGTAAAGTTAGATCGTTTTACATCGAAAGAAAATTAGTTAAAATGAAGTTAATGGGATAACCATCCCTAATATCAAGGGTAAATCTTACCACTTGCCATTTGATACATTAAAATGACACTATTTTCTACACTAGTGTGGGTCTAAGATATGAGCCTTCGTTTCTACTACTGTTGCAACTATTGATGCTGTGGATCATTTTTTTCTGTGAAGCGAAAAATTCAAACAATTTACTTTAAATGCCACGCAACACGTCTTAGGTTATTGTTTTAGTTTTCGAAAGTAAGAAACTTTTTTAAATGCGTGTAAGCAGAAATATGCTTGAACCAGATTTATTCTGTCTGTCATGAAAATTTGCCGTACTTCTGGTCGTGACTATCGGGCTACAATATCAAACCAAAGCTCTCGGGAATTTAATTCGAAGGCATGTTAAGATGCTACCGCGAAGGCGTTATCTCTGTGCACACGGTGGCTGCACGTGGCCTTGCTTATGTGTTACGTGAATACCTTACCTAAATGCCAGAAGAGAAACTGTTCCTTCCTTTCGCATAACCATGCAGTCAGACAGAGCGAGATGGTACCTGAAATTAATGGGACTCCAACGCAACGACGCTGCTATCGGCTGCTGCTATCACGGGGTGTTCGCGTTCTTCGCGCGGCAAACGTGATTTGCCTAGCCTAGAAGTTACCGAATTTGAAGTCAGGGTTTGCGAGAAAATGTTAGTAAATAAATCGCTTCTTATGTTCGTTTTATAAGTGCATGTTACCCTAAACATTCATACACAAAATACTCTCACGTGATTCAGTTTATAAATGCTTCATGCCATTCATTGATTAACTTACAATTCTTAATGGAATATTGATTCCAGGTTAAAATACATGACCGGCTTCGTACTGGCCCAGTACAACCTGTCGGATTGCCAGTACTAGCTGCCTGCGCTTAGCCAGTACTGTGATAGCACTAGCTTGCACCTATAATTAGATTTAACACATTGTCAGTCGGGAGTCCGAACCGTTACTCCACATAGACAATTGCAATTAGTTGAAAAAAATTGCTTATGAGGTCAAGCTTAACTAAATAGATAGTCGATAAAAGTAGATAAAATCAATAATTATCTTTTTACTGAGCAGAGGTCGTTTAGGCGTGAACAAACAAAAACGTTTTCTACGAAACGGCACTGTATCTGGGTAATTCCCCACCTCCTCCAGCCTCAAAACCGGCCCAGTTATAAAGTTTTACTGTATATGATACGCATATAAATAATTAGAATTCTTTGAAGATTTTTAAAGAATATACAATTTTTAATATTAAAACAAAAATTTACCTAAAAAAACTCAATTTTCAGAAAAGTTACAATTTTTTTACTTTGAGACTTTCATTTAATTTCAAAATGTGCAAAATATGATGTTATAATAGTCAAATTTGCTTTTTATTTTTTCGCCTTTTCAATTTGTTTAAAATTTGAGCCCTCTCCCGGTTTTTGTCAAATGTTCACGTTTTGAGACCCTCTCAACTCGATAAGACAGGTTTTTACGAATGTGTTTGTATCTATTTCTATATGTATGTATGATTGTTTAACAACAATTCGATTTTTTAAGATATAGCAACAATATTTTTTATCATGGAAGAGCTATTAAAAAACTAAAAATCGATTTTTTCCCGGTTAGGTCCCTTTCTTCGCGGGCGGTTACACAATGAAAAAAAATTTGCATTAAATAAAGTAGGCTAATTTACTTGGCTGATCCTACTGGAAAGAAATAAGTATTTTCTTTTTAGAAGGCACCAATTTTCTTGAATCAAGAAAATAATAGAATCAGGACAACTATTTGAATAAAGAATATATTTACTCTAAGCAAAAAATTATTGAGTTAATTTGTTTCATTATACTCATTTGCATGAAGTATAATAAAATATTGAATTAAGAATATTATATTCTCATGATAATTAACTAAAACTCTAACAAAATGTTTCTTGATCCAAGTTAATTCATATATTTATTTTGGCGACTATTTTAATTGAAACAATGTTCATGTTCTTGAGACGATAAAATGAATGTATTCAGCGGAAAAATAATTTCTCTTAGAATAATGCTTGAATATTTTCCTTTAAATAATTATTAATTTAAAAGGAACTTCAGACTAACTTTGAAAATACATATGCTATTAAGATATACACACAAAAGTTTTTTCAACATAAGAACTGTAGACTTCATATAACAGACATCGCACACATACTATGAAAATTAATATATTGGTCTAAATTAATTTACCTGTTACTGCATAAGTATCTTAGTAAATATAATAATCGACAAGTTGTCATAGTGTGAAGTTGGTTCTGTTCGCCGCTAACAAATTATTTTAAATTTCAATAATATTAATAAAATTCAAAACATTGGTGCACATAATCAATTTTATTTATGCAAATATAGATAGGAATTTTCAACTTCGATAAACTACTAATTTTAGGCTGACACACAAATCAAGTTACTCTAAAACTATAAAAAAATGTAAGTTTATTGCGTCGGTTAGTTTTTAGAGGTAAGAATTAAAATTCTTTTAATAGATTTGAAAAAAGTGTTTTTAATTTTGAAATAATTATGCAAAAGTAATTTCATTCCTAAAATTATTAGAAGTTTATGAATGTACTGCATCTATATTTTTTAAGCTGATTATTTGTATGTATTAGTCTACTTAAAATTAAGCCATTTCGAATTTTTTGAACGCTGAAACATTTTTGTAAAGGGGAAAATGACTGGGAATTGTTTTCCTCGATTAAAACGGTCACCCTGAAGTTATTTTTGTGTAGTGTTGAAGGTAACAAAAAATCGTCCAAACTTGAAAATAACAATAAAAATTCCGGCTAAATACAAGTATTCTTCATTCAATGAAAAATTTTTTTTTTGGATTCGGCTAGATTAAAATTGATTTTGAAAAAGTTAAAAATTTTGTTATGTGAAACTCATTTAATTTAAATTAGAGTTGGAAGACATAGTTGTATTTTGCTTACACACAATTTTCGTGTTCAATAATAGCAGTTTGAAAATTACAAAAAGGGAAAAATTCATGAAAGTTATAAGTAAACAAAATAGTTTTGAAAATATAAACTGATTATGTGTTATTTGAATGTAAACTAAATAAGTTTTAGGCAACAGATTAGTACTGTAGCGCGCTTATAATGTTGCTGTTTTAAATAATTAAGTATAGATTTAGGTTTTTTTTTGAATAAAATTAACCAAATTAAGTTTTTCAGTCAAAGAATTCATTAATCATAGAAAATGTCATGGACTATAAGCCAAATTTTGGAGAAAAAAGAAATCAATAACATTTTTAAAAACGTTATTAGGAATACATTTCATTTTATAAAAGATCAAATAAAAAATTGACAAAGAAACATTTTTTAAATAAAATATTTGAGAATGCAAGTAGGAAGCAAATAAATATTTTTCATCCGATTACAGAATTCTTGTTTCTTCTGATTTCGAAGTATTTTATATTTGAAAGAAAAATAAAGTAACGAGCACTTTTTTAAGTAGGTAATATTTAAACTAGCGATCAATTTTTTCTACATATTTCCAATTATTTTTTAGGAATTGTTATTTTAAATTAAAAACTGCGTCAAGATGTATTATATAATAATTAAATAATTCGAAAACTGCGCGTTTTACAAAGGTTTTTAAATATCAGAAAATATTTTTTGTTCATTGAGGTTATTAAAGCGTTTTTCAACTCAAAAATTCTTTATTTTTTATATGGTTTAGATAGTTTGTAAGCGGATTAAATTTTTAAAGAAAAAAGTATTGAGCCCTTTGTAAAATAAGTGAAGTTAAATTATTTTTTGCAAATTTTCAATTGTTGTTTTAGGAAAGAAATTCCATATTTAGATCTTTGTAAAAAACGTATGAGAAAAGAATTTGAGAAATTGAAAACTGCGCATTTTATGGAGAATTTTTGTTTATTGTTCATTACTTTTAGATATTTTATAACATTTTAAAATATATTAAGAAAAAAAGTATCGACCCTTTATTGAAATAAGTAAAATTCAATTCTAACATTTTTCTAAATAAAGAATGGAATATTAAAGTTGAGTTCAACAACTTTTAGTTTGAAGTTGGTTGATGCTCATCATGCGACTTAGTACGACCCTGTCTTGAAGTTCTTACCCGAGATTTTGTCACCGAGATCCAATTGCTTCGAAAGCGAAGTCGGTAGAGCGCGCGGTTGGGTAGGGTTCAATCCTCGGCGAGTGCGATTTTTCAAAGCGTCTAAGCGTACGATTATATGTGTAAGTAACAGTCTGCGTGAATTACGTATTTTAATCATTTATAAAATAAAGATTATATAACAATAATTACGAAAACAATTTTTTTTTTGAGAAATAGTGTTCAGTTGAGGCACTAGTCTATTGCTCCGATATTACATATTCTTAGATTAGGAAAATATATTCTTAAAGTGTATCAGAAATAATTTCTTGGAAGTGAACTATATTCTGCATTGGAATACATCCCTATATGAAGTAACACAATAAAGTTTTCGAATAATAAAATGCGATTTTCTATCTAAGAATACAGTTTCTCAGATTAAAAAAATGTACGCTTGTTCCAAGCATACGGTAGCAAGTATTTATTTATTTGGAACACATTTATATTATATCGTCCCCGTTCGTACCTGCGATTGAATTGAAACAAGTAACATTTTCTTGATTCAAGAACAATTTTTTTCAGTGCATATACTGTCATATATACTGAAAAAAGAATAACTTGAACCAAGTGAGTTTTACTTGGCTGAAGTGAGTGAAAGTCCTGATTATTTTGATAAAAAAATTTATTTGAGGCACATAAATATGACAACTGACACACGATATATAGATTTCCATTATTGATTTTCGAAATTATAGTAATTTATGCTTGCTATTCCCTTTTGAGAAACGACCTTTTTTGGAGACACACATTTTTAATTATTAGTGTGTAGTTTTACATTTCCTTTCCGTCTTTTCTCCATCTCTTTCCGAAATTTGGTAATCATTAAACAATTCGTTTACTGAATATCAAAGTCTTCATACTCATTTTTCTCCGTAGAAAAATAAATATTTTTTTGAACTGAGGAAATACTAATTGATGGAAATAAATGTATTTTCAAGTAAAGCAAATGTGTTGTAAGCTCATAGAAACTACTAGTACTAGTAGTACTATACTAATATAAATACCATAAATACTACTAGTATTTCCCCATGCCAAACTTTAGAATGTTTGAAGCAAGAAAAAACCTACCGATTCTGATAAATATTTCTTTGATAAAAACATGCGGGACTGCCGTGGCGTAGTCCGGACTTCATAAAGAGAGGTGTTTGAAAGGCTGAACAGAAAGTACGTTACTACTTACAGGGAAAAGTTATGATTATTTCAGACATAAAATTTATAAATGTCATATTTATCATCCTTGCGGGAAAAATTGTTTTTAAATCATGAAAATTCTCCAATAATTTACACATTCATTACAATTTTCTAAAATATTTTTAATTATGCATTAATTAAGACCATATTGCAGCTCTTCGATTCTATATGAGGGGCAATCCATATTCCACGTAGACAGTTATTTTTGAAGGACGGGGGTGAAGGTCAAAAGTTCACAAATATTCGCGAGAGGTCCCAGGGGTTTAAGCAAAAACCAACGTGGACATATCGATGTCATTACATGAAAATCTCGTATCTGCAATTGCAGGTTTCAGCAATTTTTAAATTTCAAGACGATACTCTCTAAGTATAAATCAGTGAAAAATTCACTAATTGAAATTGTTGTGAATTGGACATTAGTTCACTGTTTTTATGAATGTTTTAATTTGTGTTCTCATTTTCTATTTTTATTGGCGTTCTTCGTTACATTTATGATTCTTGGACTTGTCCTTATATTTTAATTTTCGTATTGAGTAATGTCTGAATTTATGTCTAAGCCGGTCATATAGTTTTCGTGCTGTCCTTCTCTTACAAATAGTCTTGTTGCTCGGTTTCCCAATTTTATTTCCTCGCCTCGTCAGTCCGCGTTCGCCAAGCAACAAGTTCTGTTGATTTTATACAGTTTTAATCTATTTATAATAAAGACCGCGCTTTTACGGCGTTATTTTTATGAATTAAAGTGCTGTGGTTCTAATTGACTAGACCTAAACACGCATGTTTCCCTACCAGAATTGATCAGTCGTGTCAATGTTTAGTCGTTTCTTTAGTGTTTAAAACATTGGTCTTGTCAAGCGAGATTTCCTGATTCATTGATTCAGTTCTTGTGCGAGGAATATTCGCACAAATTCTGGTAGAGCTTGCTAGAGTCAAACTAAATGTAGTATCTTGTGACTTTTTGACTGAATGTGTAGTGTGCAGCGTCAGTGCATTGTGACTTAAAGATTATTTTAAATGTTAACGTTTTGTGACAGTTATTAGTGAGATACTTTTATAACGTTTTTTAATTTATGATAAAACATAAATGAGTGTCTGTGTCTAAGGAAATATTAAATAGGATGCATTTTTTCGATACCGAAAGGATTTTCTCAATTTTTCGTGAAACTTTGCAGGCAAATGTCAATGGATTTCGTAACCTTTACACAGGTTCGAAAGATCGGTGAGCATTGGGTTGTCAATACCACCCGGATTATTGTTTATACTTCTCCGCCTGGTAAGTCAACAACATTCAACCTTTAATTGTCATCGATTCGAATTGAGAAAGTGAAGATTATTTCGGAAGTGTAATTTAAATTGATTTTACGAATATCTCGCAGACTTTTATACTTTATTTAATTTCATAGTCATTTCTCCGTCGCGCAAGAAATTTAAAGAATTAAAGATTGGAAATGACTTTTAAACATTAAATCAACGAACTTGGAATTTTTTAACTTGATAATTTCAGTGAGAATAATAATTCCTTTATTGGCGAATTGCTTTTTTATGATACAATCAGTTTTAAATCAATTTATTTTTTAAAGATTGTATTCGCGGACTCTATTTTATCATGTGCCAACTGTTTTCCGTTCATGGACGCGTTTTCAGGCTCAACATTGGGAGTAAGTAAAGGTTCGCGGTCAGAATGCCACGAACATTTATTTTACAAGCAATTTTTATGCACCTACTGAAGAAGCATATTTAGTCGCGAAGGGAGCCTTTATGGACGAACTGGAAAAACTCTTAAATGACCTTGCTTCTACGTCCATGAATGATTCAGCTCCACAGATTACTGGATTATCATATCGATCGATGCCGAAGATTGAATTGCCTAAATTTTCTGGAAGTTACACGGAGTGGGAAAATTTCAAAGATTTGTTCACATCTTTGGTTCATTCAAATCCTGGAGTCTCGTCAGTGGAGAAGCTTTATCACTTAAAATCCAGTCTTATAGGTGAAGCCGCTCAACTTCTTCATCGAATTCCGATCACTCAAGGCAATTATCAGCGTTGCCGGGACCTACTTTCGGAGCGCTTTGAGAATAAAAGAGTTCTTATCAACTCTCATTTGGCTGAGCTTTTTTCAATCCAGCCAATGAAAGCTGAGTCTTCGAGTGCTCTGAAGGAGGTATATAATGCAACGATTTATAACGCCGAAGCTTTATCTGCCTTGGAAGAACCGGTGGACAAATGGTCATCATGGCTGGTATATCAACAATCTTCCAAATCTCAGTTTCAGAAGAAAAGGTTTGGAAAGTTCACGAAATCCTCGAGTGCTACAACAGCCAACGTCAACGCAATTTCAGAGCAGCCAATGAAGGAACAAGCAGCTAAAGAGCAGCTTACGAAGAAGCCACAGGAAAGGAAGTGCTTTTTCTGCCGCGAACCGCATTATTTAATGTCGGGTCCGCAGTTTGAAAGTCAGTCTGTAGCACAAAAAAAAGAGTTCATTTTTCAAATAAAATTATGTATAAATTGTTTAGGGTCTCATTTATTTCAGAATTGTGCTTCAAAGAACTTGTGTCAGATTTGTCAGGCGAAGCATCAAACAGTACTTCATGACCCATCTTCAAGCACAGGACAATCTTCTTCGATGATATCAAATACATCTTTAACGCCTCATCAAGCACAATCTACTCATGCGGTTTCGGTAATGCAGATTTCTCAGAAGAAGTCACCGTTGGTTCTCCTGACAACAGCAATGGGCAATGTGACTACATTATCTGGTCATACAAAGTGTGTTCGAGTACTTATCGATCAAGGCTCAGAGGTGTCCATAATCTTTGAGTCCTTTGCTCAAAGTCTCCAACTCCCTCGTACCAGAGGACCTGTTGTTCTCCTAGGAGTGGGGGAAAGTAAGTCGGGAAAGTCTCGTGGATCAGTCAACGTCGTTGTCTCACCAAGTTTTGATTCGGGCTTTAAACTTCAACTCCGGGCTCTTGTTCTTCCAAAGTTGATTTCTAAACGCCCAGAGCATCAAATTAGTCTTGAGGAATGGCCTCATCTCACTGGTCTACAATTAGCGGATCCGAAGTTGAGTGTAAGTACTCCGATTGATTTAATTTTAGGTGTGGATGTCTATGCAATTTTAATAGAACAAGGTCTTTGAAAGGGTCCCCCGGGCACTCCTGTAGCTCAAAATTCCGTATTCGGGTGGATTCTCTGTGGACCTACAGGCAATACCTCACCGTTGGATTCATCTACAGTGAATATGTTTCATTGTTCCAAGAGTGAAGAACTTTTTTTTGACCTTCAAAAAGTTTGGGAGGATTCGGAAGTTGTGCCTCCTAAACCTTTCCGGACAGCTGAGAAAGAAACGTGTGAAAAACTTTTCCAAAAGACTCACTCTAGGACTAAAGATGGGAGATACGTCGTGCATCAGCTCATCAAGAGTGATGTCACATCGTTAGGATATTCCTATTCTGCAGCTCCTCGCATGTTACTTCATATGGAGCAGCGGTTCAAACGAGATGTTCATCTCCAAGAAGCGTATGCCAAATTCATGGAAGAATATCAACTTCAGCATATGAAATCCATCAACATCCCTGCAGATCCAAGGAGTATCTCGCGGTCATTTTTTCTTCCGCATCATGGAGTTTGGCGTGAATTTAGTTCAACAACGAAACTACGAGTAGTTTTTAATGGTTCTCGACGATCAAGTCGAGGCATTTCATTGAACAAGTGTCTTTACGCAGGGCCAAAATTACAATTAAATATTTCAGATGTCTTGATGCAGTGGCGTCTTCACTTCATTGTCTTTTCTGCAGATGTCGAAAAAATGTATTGACAGATTATTGTTCACCAAGATGATCAGGATCTCCAACTTATTCTGTGGCGAGAAAGTCAAAATGAGCCTGTCCAAGTATTTAGACTCAGTACTCTCACATATGGTCTGACTTGTGCCCCATTTCTAGCTCTTCGCACCGTTCAGCAGCTTGGTCTTGATGAAGGGGATCGATTTCCCTTGACTGCTGAAGTGATAAAAAATGGCCTCTATGTTGATGATGTCTTATCAGGACCGGATAATTTGGAAGTTCCTATTGAATTACACAACCAACTACGTGGTCTCTTCATGGCGGGCGGCTTGCCGCTCAAAAAGTGGAATTCAAACAGTCATGAGCTAATGCAGCGCATTTCGGAGCATCTGCACGCGTTATCTCCAGATACTATATATCATGGCAGTCAGAAACATCTGTTTCGATGCTTGGGTTAACTTGGAAACCCAGTACCGATTGTTTTATTTTGCAGGTGGATCTTAGGCCTATTAAAGAAGGCATCACAAAGCGCCTTGTCGTCAACCAGTCAGCCCAATTATTTGATCCTCTAGGATGGTTGACACCGGTTATCATCGTCGCAAAGATCTTTATGCAGGAACTTTGGAAGCTTAATTTATCCTGGGATGATCCTTTACCTGAAGGAGCTCGTCATCGCTGGATAAAATATTATGAAGATCTTCCTCGTCTTTCCGCAGTCAGGATACCTAGTTGGATAGGATTTAGTTCGCGAATGTGCTCGTTCGAACTTCATGGCTTTGCTGACGCTTCTGAAAAGGCGTACGGTGCTGTCGTTTATTTAAAAACAATTTCGTCTAACGGAAATTGTTTTATTGGACTCATTTCTTCTAAGACAAAGGTCGCTCCTGTTCAAACTGTTCCGCTTCCTCGTCTTGAGCTATGTACCTCAGTTTTGTTAGCTCGTCTCGTCGCTCACCTTCGAACTCAACTGCGTTTTGATGCTGCTCTACATTTGTGGTCTGATTCTATGAACACTTCATTGGATTTCATCTGTTCCTACAAGCTGGATGACATACGTCGCGAATCGGGTTTCGGAAATTCAAACGATCGTTCCTTCAGCATTTTGGCATCATGTTCCGGGTGCAGATAATCCAGCTGAATGTGCTTTTCGCGGGTTGTCAGCTTGCGAACTTTCGCAGTTTTCACTCTGGTGGAATGGTCCTCCGGGGCTTAAAAGACAAGAAGAGTGGCCTTTATCTCTGCTTGGCCCTCCAGAAAATACAGTGGCCAAAGAAGAACGCAGAGTTACTGTCAACGTAGCAGTTCGTGTTAATGAAACGTGTGATCTTCTGAGTCGTTTTTCATCTTTAGACAAATTATTACGAGTCACTGCTTGGTGTCTTTGTTTTCGAGACTCTTTGAAGTGTGGTTGTATTATCGTTTCTCGGATTTTAGTTGCATCAGATCTTCGAACAGCTCTTTATTCTGGATTCAGCAAGAACAAAATCGCTATTTTTCTAATGAAATCACCGCTCTAAAAAATAAAATGCAGATTTCTAAGACTAGCACTCTAATAAAGTTGACTCCATTTTTTGATGGTCAACTTCTTCGTGTCGGAGGTCGCTTAAAGCACTCTCTTCTCACTTATGATGAGAAGCATCCACTGATTCTACCTCCTGAGTCTATTCTCACAACTTTTATCATCCGCGACTGTCACCTTCGCTGTCTTCATGGGGATGTCCAACTTACCCTTGGAACGTTACGACAATCTTATTGGATTCTTCGAGGTCGCAATTTGGTCCGATCATTGATTCATCGGTGCATTCCATGCGTCAGAAAGTGAGGTAATACTCAGCAACAGCTGATGAGTGACCTCTCTTCCATTCGTGTTACTCCACCTGAACGAGCATTCATGAACACTGGGGTAGACTATGCTGGCCCCATCAATGTTCGCACCTCCAAAGGACGAGGTCACCATTCCCACAAAGCCTGGATTTGTATTTTCGTCTGTTGTG
The DNA here is from genome assembly GCF_010883055.1 of Belonocnema kinseyi. NCBI lineage: Eukaryota > Metazoa > Arthropoda > Insecta > Hymenoptera > Cynipidae > Belonocnema > Belonocnema kinseyi. The sequence continues at coordinate 138,598,616 of NC_046657.1, read as the reverse complement.
CCTCCCGCTCAGTTCATCTCGAGTTGGTTTCTGATTACACAGCAGAAGCCTTCATAGTTGCTTATATTCGCTTCACTTCTCGTCGTGGTCTTTGTCGAACGTTTTCTAGTGACGAGGGTACGAATTTTGTGGGAGCAGATCGTCAACTACAGGAAATGTTTTCTGAGGCATCAGCAGAGTTTGCTTCGGTCGCTACATACCTTGCTTCGCATGGTACCGAGTGGAAATTCAACCCTCATGCAGCACCTCACTTCGGAGGTTTATGGGAAGCTGCAGTTAAGTCGACAAAATTCCATCCTCGTCGAGTCATTGTATACTCTACATTGACGTTTGAAGAAATGACCACTCTTTTAACATAAATTGAGGCTTGCCTTAATTCTCGGCCTCTCAGAGCTCAGTCAGATGATACAACAGACATTTCTGCCCTCACACCAGGACACTTTCTCATTGGAGGTCCACTGAATGCAGTTCCTGAACCATCGCTTGCAGACGTTCTTCCAAATCGATTAACTCGCTGGCAGTTGATCCAGCAAATGCGTGATCATTTTTGGATGCGCTGGTCAGCTGAGTATTTGAAAGAACTTCAACCTCGATCCAAGTGGACTACTTCATCGCCATTCATACAGATTGGAGATTTAGATCTCATTCGACATGAGAACCTTCCACCTACTCAATGGCCTATGGGTCGGGTTCGACAGCTTCATCCTGGCAAGGATGGCCTAGTTCGGGTTGTCACTCTCAAGATAAAGACTAGCTACACTCGATCGGCCAATCGGTCAATTGTGCCTTCTCCCACGTTCATCTTAAGTGCAGTGATCGTGAGCCTATTTCGTCGGGGACGAAAGCGGGCGAAATTTTGTGAATTGGACATTAGTTCACTGTTTTTATGAATGTTTTAATTTGTGTTCTCATTTTCTATTTTTATTGGCATTCTTCGTTACATTTATGATTCTTAGACTTGTCCTTAAATTTTGATTTTCGTATTGAGTAATGTCTGAATTTATGTCTAAGCCGGTCATATAGTTTTCGTGCTGTCCTTCTCTTACATATAGTCTTATTTCTCGGTTTCCCAATTTTATTTCCTCGCCTCGTCAGTCCGCGTTCGCCAATCAACAAGTTCTGCTGATTTTATACAGTTTTAATCTATTTATAATAAAGACCGCGCTTTTACGGCGTTATTTTTATGAATTAAAGTGCTGTGGTTCTAATTGACTTGACCTAAACACGCATGTTTCCCTACCAGAATTGATCAGTCGTGACAATGTTTAGTCGTTTTTTTAGTGTTCGAAACAGAAATAGTAGTTAGACATTTCATTGGTTAACTAGTGTTTTCGGACTTATTCACTAATCAGTTCAGTATCACCAGAGTAAAGCATGTGAAGCATAAACTCTAAATTTTTGAGTTAAGCGTTGTTGTTACTCTTTTACTTAAGTAGCAAGAAATATTCCTTAATGAAATAATTTTTTTAATTTTCGGGCTATAAAGGCATCGGAACTTTTCATCTTTTTGAATATTTCATTATATTTACGGGATTTAAATTTTTACTATGATTTTTTGATTGAATGTACTAAAATATTATTTTATCATGATTGCTAAATAGACATGGTGCAGTGCTGCCAACCCTTAAAAGTGATTATTTCACTGATTCAATAAGTAACCTTTTACTGATGGTCAGTGACCCATTTCTAGTTATTTAAATCAGTGAAATTTCACTAATTCAAATTTAGAGAGTAGAATACGACATGTTTATGTCAAACAGTCAAAACGCCGTTTTCGAACAAAAGGGAAGATGCGAGGTTTTTCTATGACGCCATCCATATGTTCTTCTGCACATGCGGAAGTGTTGTAAGAAAAACCCTGACAGAATAAAAAATGTACACTTATTTTGTTCGGCCTTCGTTCCTTGTATGATTAGGCTTTCGCGCGCTCTTTTATTTTAGGCCGATTAGAGAAGAATCTAGGATTTGGAACGAATTATTGCATTTCATTGTATTATATATATATATATATCATGATTATTATATTATTCCTATTGGAAAATTCATTCTTAAAATTTTTACTTAATATTATACTCGTAGTATAATGATACTTATATAGTACCGTAAGTTCACAGAGAAAACTAAAGTTAATTTTTGTTGCATGTCAAATTCTCCGCTGTTCAGGTTTACATGCTATTTGGCGAAAGTATATCCTATGATGGAATAAAATCTGTCGTCTGCTACGGCATCCTTAGCAGTAATGGGAAAACGGCAAAGTATGAGTGAATTCGAGATATAAATCGGGACAACAGATTTAAAACAACAAAGAAAAAAAACAAAAGTTAAAGTTTGTTGCAGGTAAGACTTGCAACGGCTAAAAATTAAACATATTTCGGTGAAAGTTTCATCGAGTGTAGGAGAATAATTCTAATCTCATCTACTGCGTCACGTTAAATTGAGCAAATTTCTTTAAAGCGTGTAGAATAAGCAACAGAAAACACGAAAACAAATTTGTTTTTACTGATATATCTTCTCCGAAAGAAAGTACACTATTGTAGACGAATTAGTACATATTTAATACCATTAAGCAAAAAGCACAAGAAGCAACTGACTGATGGGTATCCCCATTCCTCTCCAACTTAATGAAGATAAACGACGATAGATAGCGCTGGCGTCGTAATTTTCGCTTAATCTCGAATAAAAATGGAGCGATTGTAAGGCGAAAGATTATCCAGGAAAGGTTAAAAATCAGAAATTATCTTCGATTCATGTAAAGTTTATCTGGCAAGGTTACCAGGTGTATACATATGAAACCGGTATTGCCATTTAGCGGCCAGTAGGCACACTTGTAGGCACTGTCGGAACTTACCATTTGTGCTAATTGGCTTATTG
>NC_046657.1:138582657-138595645 GCF_010883055.1 Belonocnema kinseyi | reverse complement strand
CGCATACTTTGAATAAAATATTTGTTATCATTCTCTTGAAATAAATGTGTTTTTTTCTTGAAAAAATACCGGTTTCATATGTATACACCTGGTAATTCTTGTGCAATAAAGTATTTCAAACTTAAGTTGTGATAGATATTTTCCTAACTGAACAATTAAATTCTTTCGGCCCCTCCTCATTGGCTATGTCCCTCTGCACCAGTTCAATAAAGTATTTCAAACTTCAGTTGTGATAGATATTTTCCTAACTGAACAATTAAATTCTTTCAGCCTAAAATATAATTAATTTTGTTATTATTATATATATTTAATTTAAACAAATCACATAATTTAAAATTGGGATGAAACTAAAACAGAAAAATGTAATAAGAGATAATCCACCTCCAGCAGAAATCTGTTTGTTAAATCTTGAGACGTTGTCAATTAAAACAAATTACACCAACATTCACGAATAAAATATGTATTTATTTCGGTTGAATGCACTTGTTATATAAATGAAACAATTAGTCGTTTTGAAGAAATATTTGTTTGGTATAGTCTCCTTCGTATTCTACATTAAAAGAAAAATTGCTTTCAACTAAATTATTAAATGTTTAATTAAAACAAAAATTTCGTTGAAAGAGATTTATATTTGTAATGCATAATTTAATTCTATTAATCGAAAGAAATATTTCTTTTCACTGAAGATATAAATATTTAGTTAAACATAATATTTTATTTACCCGCAGAAATGCTTGTTTGGTGTTAATGCATTAATTCCTTGTATCAAATAAATATATTTTTAACTTGATTAATATTCTTTCGTATTAAATAATTCCTTTTTTGATTTAAATAAACGTAAAGACTTGATTCAATTAAGTAATTCATTAATAATAAAAACAAATTTATTGATTCAAGTGAGTCTTCGTGAATTAAAAAAATCCAACTCATTTAATTAAGCACATATTTCTTTGAAAGACTAATCATATTTCAACGAAATATTGATTTTAATCAAGAAAATACAGCCCAAGAATTAATTTCTTTAGATCATACATCTGGTTCCAATTCAAATTTTCATTGTGAAAGAATATTTTCTTGATGCTAAAAATAGGATTTAAGCAAATGCATTTATTTCTTTCAAAAAATTATTTTTTACTGTATTGTTTTCTGGCGTTTAAACCCATTTTAACAACTTTTTAACATGAGAGAAAATTAATTTTTTCAATATTCAATATTGATGAAAACCTAAACAACTGATTCAAATACTAAAAATTTCACTAAGTATAAATTCAAAGAGTGTATCTAGATTCTATGAAACTTGTGTTTTGTGCACTTTATAGATGCTCTACGTTTCATATTACTTTCTCCATTTTATTAGACAACTAATAGTCGTATTTGTTATTCACATTATAAAAATGAAAAAAATATACTTCTTTTTTATTCTCTTTTTAAGCAAAGCGATCATGCGCTAACTATCCCATCAGGAGCATCCTCCTTTTACTTATAATTTATTTATGTCATTTTCATGCGAAAATTTTGGAAAATATGATATATTTACAAATACTGTTTAGTAACAAATGATTTGAATACTGATGTTTAAAAATGCCTTTTTTTAAAGAACAAATCGTCGCTGCTTGTTTTACAGGACTATTGAAGGCGTTATTACATTTATTTATTATTATATTTTATGTCTTTATACACATTCGCTTAGCATCTCTTTAAAATTTCTGCAAGTCATTGACATGATCGATCGACTATCCGAAATTTGCAAGCGTGCACTGGTTGGTGTGGTTGATTCGACTGTGGAAATATGTGGAGTGGCGACTGGCGGTGGTTCCCGACGAGTCCACAGAACTGCCGCGGTCCGACGCAGGAGGAGTCGTTCATCATTTGTTGGAAGCAGTGAAACGCATTCGGTAGGTTTGGGTTCCAGGGTTGAGAAAGATCTGCATACCGAGTCGGCATCTCGGGACGAGCGAGCTAAGTGCGGGATTATGCAAAGCAGCGGCCATACAGTATAAAAATACGGAGCGACTCTGCGCCATCTTTTCCGGACCATTCTAATAACTTCCCCCTCACTCTCTTCTTCCCTTTTGCTACTCTTTATCTCTTCTTCTAGAGCCCTCTCAGCGCGCCCCTTAACCTTCCAACTGCGAATAAGATTTCAACAAAAATAACTGTAAAAACGTCGCGCACGACTTACCACCGTCTAGAAATTCTTCTTTGAACAATGAGACCTTGAATCTTGAACTTTAAGCGTGACTAACTAGTTGATTCGTGTTCAGGAATTATTTGGGTCTAATTTTTTTAGATTTAACACAAATGTAACTTTGAATTCATTTAATTCGTAGGAATTCATTTAATTGTTTCGAATTCTTTTACTTCTTTGAATTCCTGAAAATATCGCGACCCTGCATTTAGCTTTACATGAAGTTTTGAAAGTTGAGAAATTCATTTAATGAAAAGTGATCGTCCTAGCCAAAATCAAGAACATAGTTAGGCTCGTCTCAAACATATCTCTATAGGATTTTTTTTTTAATCAAGCAAAAACAACATTTTTTTAAACACTTATAATGCTTATAATATTTATAAGTTTAAAAAACAATAATGATACTACAATGATAATGATAACAACGCTCTACGCTGGAACCCCAGCGCTGGCCCCGTACTGGTAGTAGGTACTGGCCCTATACTGGAAGTCGGTACTAGACCTGTAATGGAAGTTGGTACTGGCGCAGTAATGGCCGACAGTGCCCGTCCAGTACAGACAGCCAGTTCTAACACTGTACTGGCATATGTCTAAGATGATAAAAATGTTCTGCACTGGCCCCCCAGTGCTTTTCCCGTACTGGTAGGGTAGTATTTGCGCAGTTCTTGAAGTCCGTGCAGTAAGAGTACTGGTAGGCACTAACTAATTGTATTTTATGGTACTTACATAAATTTTCTGTAATTCACTCAAATTTAACACAAAGTTAATAAGAGGTCAAAATTTCTAAAATATTCGGTGAGTTTAAATAGTAACTCGTTTTATTTTAAGTATAATAGAGAGTAAACTACTTAGTCTCATCCCCCTTATTTTGTATTGTTTTCGATGTACGAACTCTTTTCCCACCTTCTCTTTCCTTTGCGAACGAAAACCAGCGGTTAAGCTTTTATGTTATTTCCTTTGTCAGCAAGTCTGGACATTTAACAGTTATAACTTCTTCAGGAGAGTTAACAAATTCAAACTAAATTGTAGAATTTTCACACTAGAAAGGCGAATTTTCTAAGAAAAAGTTAAATTTTGAACCAAATAGTTATATTTTAAACTAAAATTGATTGATTTTTAACAAAAAAAGAATTAATTAATTTGCAGTTGTAGAAATTGATTATCAGCAACAAACAGCAAAAAGAACGGATTCACCAAGATATACAAACATTTTCGAAAAATATGTTAAATTTTCCACCAACGGCAATCAATTTTCAAACAGAAAGAGAACAATAAAATTTTCAGTTGCAAAAATGTATTCACATCGTCGTTTAGTTCTCAATTAAGAAGATTAACTTTATACAAAAATAATGAATTTACTACAAAATACATTAATTTGAAACAAAATGCTTGAGTTTTTATCTAAAAGCCAACCATTTTAAACCAAAAAGAGAACATTTAAGTTTTCATTCAAGAACAGTATTTTTAATCAAATAAAAGATTTTTTAATGAAATATATTAATCTTGAAAAAAATTGTAGAATTTTTAAACAAAAGAGATTAATTCTTCCTCTGCAACTGGCAATAACAAAATGATATTAAAAATTAGATTTTAATATTATTTGGAAATATAATTTAAATTACTTGCAGATACAAATAATTACAGGAAAAATGGTAAATAGTTATAATAATTTAAAAATAAGGTCTATGGTATAGCAATTATCAACTTTTTCACCTGTGTCCCTGGACAAAAAATCCTTATGAGTCATTAAGAAATGTAGACTGCGAAAATGTTATTACCATTTTCAAAAAGAACACATTTGTTTTCGACATTTTTGAGAGAGAAGTTTTTTTTCCCTACGAGACAATCTGCCCAATTTCATGGTTCCGAGTTTCTTTAATTCACAGGGAAATTTTAAGGCATCGATGTAATAAAAATACTCATTCTGAAAGTTTGCGGCAAATCAACGATGCGCATATTAGCTCAGGTATTTAGGGCGACAAAGTAGAGGAATCGGCGCTTGTCAGACGACATATCGTAATTTAAAGTTGCCGAAGCAACATCGTTTTAAAGAGGTTTTGCGCTGACCTTGTACGCCACGTTTTGCTCAATGAGCCTATTGGGTACGGACATGACCTGGAAATTAAGCGGATATGACACCCCGTTTCCCACGGCGGCCAAAGCCTGAAATTCCCAGTGGACATAAATTTGACATTTACACAAGTTAGCACATGTGAATTGTTTTTAAATATAATCAATAAATAGATGATTGTTTTGAAAACGTATGTAACATTTTTCATAACGAAACTAAATAATAGAGGAAACTTCCTTGCAAAAGATATAATGGAAAAATTGTTTTTTTATTCCAGCTAAACCCGTTCTAGTTTCATTGTTGGTTACGAACATAACCATAAAAATTGTCGGTAGAATGTCAACAAGCGGATTGATGATGTATATTTTAATTAGAACAGGATTTGAAGCTATAAGTTATTCTATCGATTTTCATCCTGAAACATTGAATAGGGGAAAAACTTTAGTATTAATTCATGTGGTAAGGGTGCAGACGTGAAAGTTAAGGGAATAAGCCAAATTCAGTGCAGCGTTATCAGATTAGTATCTGTTAGTTCTGCTCAATACGACGTTAAATTACAGATGTTTATTAAATAAAAAATATATTGTTATAAAAAGAGAAGCATTAAAGAGATTTATAATGATAAATTACCTAAAAAATGTTGTTATTTCAAAATATTTATAAATTATAAATGAGATACAGGACACTCACAATGAAAAATTCAAATAAATAATGAGATGTAGCTTAGCTTAAAATTTTTCTTTTCATGAGTATTTCTATTTTGTAAATTCACTATTATAGATACTATGTATTTTTAAGTTTTAAGTAAACATTTACTCTGACTTTATGAACTTAAAAATCAAAATGTGCCACAGGCATCTTAGGACATGAAAATACCAATCGTATTTTTATCCAGAAATGTGTAATTTGCACACTAGAATATCCCTATGTTTGAAGTAGAGAAAATTAAGAATATGCTCAACATTAATTAATTAATTTTCAATGATTTCAACAAATTAAATTTTTTTAGGTAATTTTTCTTTCGAAATTTCGTTTTTTCGTAAAAATTATAACTATTAGTTTAGTGAAACATTGATTAACATTGATTTATTAATTTTCAATTATTCACCAATCGTTAAAGTAATCAATTATTACTTATTTCAAACAATCTCAAATTTGTTTAAGTAATATTTTGTCACAAAATATACTACATGAAATTAAAATTAAAATATACTCCATAAATATTATGGGATAATTGAACTTTCTAACCTCAAAACCTCACAACTAGCATTATGTTTACAAAAATAATAAATCTTATAAATATAATATTACTGACCCAATTAACACAATCATTTTTCCAGATAGTATTTCTTTTTCAAAAAACAAGAGTATTGAAATACTTTATGTGATATTTGTAATCCGAGAGGAGATCTGTCATTCACAAGAGAAATGCAAAAAGCAACTCCAACCATCGAGCAAAAGTTTTTTTCCCTAACTCGAGATTTTATCCGCTTTCCTACAAGCACTCTCGTTATCTGTTAGTCAAACTCTTCTTTTCAGTATAAATTTATTTATTTTCAATCGCATGTAAACAAGTGGAATTCATCTCTAAGAAATTGCCACTTTTAGGTAACAGATGGCGCCAGGCCGTTTCCGTTGCCGTACCCAATTGTGACACGAGAAAGCAAGCTGAGAGTCAGTGCTCGAACATAACTATGAAAAAAACTCAATTTTTGTTGCAGCGTAGCGTTATGTTCTATTTGACGGAATAACGGTTTTTGTTGTTGTAATGTACCGAGAACCAAAAGCAGATGTTAAACTTACATCGTTGTAATTTCTGGCTTGATAAGATCCATCATGAAATCTTTCGACAAAGAAATATGCAGCTCGAATTTCCCTTCTCGGGGCCGCCTATTTCATTGACTCGCCCCAACGACAGCATCAGCGATAAGTACTCGTATGGAAATTGTCTCAATTAATTTGTGTGTGTTTTCTGAATGTGCGATATTCATTATTTATTTTAGCTTTGTTTTTAACATGCGAAGCAAATATTTTTTGTTTACATGTTTTTTCAACCAAATATTGCATCTTATGACCATTTTATAATTTTTATGTGAACATTAATATATGAATATCAATTTAATCAAATATAAAATTCGTGTTTTGTTTTAGAGGATATTTTTATGTTTTAAATATTCGCAACGTTTTTTGTCAAGATATTTTTATTCGATTAACATCTGTGTCTTATAAATAAATTTGTTTCAAGTTAATGTTTTAAAGGCAAAACCATGTACAAAAATATTGTATGCCTCTGTTCTGATCCTTGTAATTTGAAAAATCTCATTAGAATCCAATTTTACAATGCTATTGGATTTTCATGCGCTTAGTTCAATTTATCGCAAAATCACACTTTTTAAATTAACTGCCTCTTTATCAAAAATATTTGGATTGATAATAATTACATATATCCTTTTTCCTGTGCCTTTCTTCATCATCATTTCACGACACGCGCACTCTTCAGGCACACAAATGATTAATAGCGACAAAGTGTTTTTCTTCCTTGAATTTTTCGTTATATTTTTCCAAGAAAATATTCAAACGGAAAAGCGAAAATTTTAGACGGAGACTTTTTTCTGAATTCCATATGATCTTCTACGTGAATCCATTTATGGATCTTTATTACTTGTCACGCTAAACCGTAGAACAACTTAAAGAATTTCCTTAATAATTCTCATGCATAACTGGCATTTTCAACGCGAAATTCGGTTTAATCCAGTCAAAATTCAGTTTAATCCAAATTAAACGTTAGATCCATTTGTGTTCTTGGAGCTTTTCATAGCTTTTATATTTTTGTTCGACTTGGTACGCAGCAAAGTAGCTGTTGATTTTTGATGATTTCGTAATTTTTAGCTCGACAGATCATTAGAAACATTTCTATTGCTACAAATGTTAGATTGATTCTAAATCTTACAGACCACTTTAAAAACTGTTTACGAAAGGAAGGTCGTGAAGACGCTGCTTCGTCGTTTATATTTCCTGGTGGTAAACTTTCATCTGATTGTGTTGATTGCTGAGAAGACGAAGAAGACATAGATGATTGAGAATGCGTCGAACTGAAATATGCAGATCTTTTAGTGCACTCTAGACATAAATATTTAATATTTAAATAATGATCATCTGCATCGTGATCAAGTAAACTATCTGTGAAATTTTACGAATGAACGTCAGCATTAGGATCATGGACATCATGTTGATCCCGTGAATGATCATTGACACCTATAAAATGATCTCCTTCTATTGGCACCTCTACAGAGGAATCTGAACCTTCCACTCAAAATTGTTAATATTCGCGGAATCACTGTAGGATGTGAATTCAACAGCACTTAGTTTCAATTGGGGATATTTTCTCAGGCGATAATATGCAGTCGCCATTTATTAAAATTGTCTGAAACAATCATTGTAGATTCATACGGTATTTTAAATTGACTTTAATTTTTTATAGTTTGGGAAGATTTCTAATTTAGTTTATTACTAAGATTAAAAATAATAAAAATGAATTAATAATTAAGCCGAAAAAGTTCAATACAATGATTCCAGGGACATAATTTGTCAATTTTTAAAGATGCTATTGCAAGAATAGACCAAACTACAATGTTGTCCTAAAGAATGACAATACCCATTATTATTACTTCCATCTAAAGAATAATTCATACAAGAAGAAAAAGATTGTAATATTGTATATTTAAATAACTACAATTAATTGGAATGCATTTTGTAAGAACAGTACACTGAAAAAAATCATTTTTAGCCCCAAGTAAATTTCTTTACTTGCATCTTATTTCTCAGCATCAAGAAAATATTATTTAACAGATGTAATTTTTATTCGAGCGTAATTTTATTTAATATTCATTTAATTAATTAATTAATTTTATTTATTAATCCAAGAAAATGATTTCCTTAATTCAAAAGGTCTAGATTCGTTGAAATGTGATTAGTCGTTCAAAGAAATAAATATTTGATTCAAAGAGTTCGATTCTTTAAACTGACTCAGGACACATTTGAATCCATAATTTTTCCATGCTACGGTATGCTCGTAGTTTTGATAGAAGCGACTCGAGACTTCGAACAAAAAAGATATATGAAACGCTCGCCATACTTATCTGTCGAACGTAAGTACATACATGCGCCATATGCTCTTTCGCTAGCGTCACAAAACACGCGGAGTTGAATGTTTGTCGAATTTTCAATCGTAAAGCACAACATAAATTTTATTTCGCTTAACAATGGAAGCTGGCTTACGTGTTCGGACCTAGTAACCATAACGGATCAAATTGCTTTGCGCAATGGGATAAGATCAATCTTTTTGTTGCGATTTCCTTGGACAACGGCAATGAAACTGAATAAAAAATTACATCGGATCTTGGGTTCCACTGGAGGCCCAAGGTTTTTACGGTATCTGATAAATGGAGAGACATGTGTTCTTCCGTAGACGGAAATTAAATTGTTTTATAGAAAATTTATAATTTTTGATTAAAAATTACATTTTTGGTTGAATTGTCAACTGTAAATATTTTTTGGTTGCAAAGTCGTTTTTTTGTGAATGCAACTATATTGTTAAAAATTAAAATCATAATTTTTGGTTGGAAAATTCGTTTATTCACTTGAGGTTGAACTACTTAGTAAAAAAATGAATTTTTTCTTATTGAGGATTCATAATTATAGTTGAAAATTCAACTATTTGCCTTTAAATTGGGTTAAAAATTCATGCTTTTTTATAGATAATACTCTTTTTGAATTGAAAATTAAATAATTTTGTTGGAAGGTCATGTATTTTGTTGGAAATTGACATTGTTTGGTAGAAATTTAATCTTTTGGGTTGAAAATGTATCACTTTTGGTTAAAAATGCATTTGTTTGGTTGATATATATTATTATTATTATTATTATATTGGGTTTACAAGTCGATTATTTCACTAAGAGCTGAACTACTTTGTAAAAAAATACGTTTTTTAACAAGGTTTTTTTAATTATGGTTGAAAATTTAACTATTTGGTTAAAAGTTTAACTCTTCGATTGAAAACTCATATTTTTTGCTTAAAAAATTAAAATTTTTGTAGATAATTCATCTTTTTGCCTTTAAAATTAAATAATTTCATTGAAAATTCATTATTTTCTTAAAAATTTATCTTTTTTTGAAGATCATTAATTTTCTTGGTCGAAAATTCATCTGATTAGTTGAAAAATTTAACAACTTTGTTGAAATTAATTTTTTCTGTTAAAAATTATTTATCTTTATCTGAAAATGTAACTATTATAGAATTGATTAAAAATTAATCGTGTATATTTGTTAAGTTGAAAAATCTTTTTTTATAAAACATTAATCTTCTTAGCTAAAAATTCACCTTTTCCCTTGAAAATCTAACAATTTTGTTAAAAATTCGTTATTTTCTTGTTAAATTCAATTTTTTATCAGTTTTTGTCTGGAAAATGAACTTTACCATTTTTTGTTGAAATTTTACCCTGTACTTTGTATTGGTTAAAACACCAATTATTTGATAGAAAATTAATTTATATGTTTTCAATTATGATTTTTTTTTTAATTGAAAGCATTTTAAAATAGAATGTTTTAAATTTCATTTAAGGTATTAAAAATTGAAAAATAATTGATTTTATAAGATGATTCTGAATCCGTTCAAAATTGAAGAATAGATATTAGTATGTGAAATTATTTTCAAATATGACTTTAAATATTATTTCAGTCTAAAAAAATCTTATTTTTAACCCATTCAATTTGAAATTTTTTAATTAAAAAAAGAAAATTTCGTTAATTATTACCAATGTTGGACCGTTCATTTAAAACAATCCATTATAAACAACTATTAAAAACTATACAAATTTGGACAGAATGATTCGAAATAGAAAGCCTTAAATGGTTAAAATTGTAATGAGCTCAATTTTAACCTGAACGCTACAATTTTAATTTAAAAAAAGATTCAAAATTAATTTGAAACTTGAAATTATTTCAAATAATTTGAAACACGATGTAGATTTTTGCAGATTTATCCGTAGTTTTGAAACCTTTCTTGTTTATTGCCTTTAGGAATGTGGTTCATCTCTCAATTGTACGTCCGCCTAGAAGAAGTCCCCTTTGTAGTGTATATTGAATCTTTAAATTTTGGTTTATAGCTTAACCGTACTTCGTGCGCTTTATTGTCAACAAAATTTCTTTTTCGTCAAATTATCGCTTCGTCTCGCCTAAAATCTTAAGCCTTTTAGGACATCCTTCCTAGAATTGAGTTAACTAGGTTTACCAGATGTCTGGACATCTTGACCCTTCGTTCCTCTCCCATATACCTGTTGTCAAACCAATCAAATTCCACTATTTCCCCACTATTTGCGATTTCCAAAATCTCCCCTTCTCCTAAGCTCTCTAACTACGCTCTTCCTTGTGTACCATTCGCTCTCAAAATTTCCTTAGAAGCTCTTCGACCTCACTTAGAGCACACCTCGTTAAACGCGTTCGCTTAAATTCAGTAGCACAAAATTTCGATTCCACTTGTAATATTCAAAATATACTAATTTTATATTCTACAAGTTGAGTTTTATTTGTATGGGAAAAGTACCTTTTTATTCTTCCCAAATTCTCATGTTACAACAAAGTTTACTTTTCAACCAAAGTAATTAATTTTCTATCAAATAATTGGTGTTTTAACTAATACAATGTACAGGATAAAGTTTCAACCCAATATGGAATATTTCAATTTCCATCGAATAGTTAAATTTTTTGAATTTTCAGTTTCAAGAACGTATTGTCAACGGAAGAGATGAACCTTCAAATAAAAAAAAATTAACAAAGTAGTTGAACTCTTAATAGAAAAGAGCACTTTTTTTACAAAATAGTTACTTTTTTAACAAAATAATTAATTTTGCAACCACATAATTGAGTTTTTATCCCAACGAGATAAATTCAAAAATCGCCAATTTCTTTCAAATGCGGATCAAGATACAAAAAAGACTATTATAATATAACATAATTATTATATTATCATGATTAATATGTGTGCATATTTATATATTTATATAATAGTATTAATATTTATATAATTTATATTTAATACTTGAAATAACGTAATCTCAAAATATACGCATATAAAGAGGCGCGCGAAGTATTCAAATCATGAGAATCGTCAGCACTGAACCTGGTAACGGAGATAGACCTGTGATAGTATTGAAGTGTACCTCGTTTCAGATCTGGGATCACCGGTTCGAGTACCTGTTAATACATAGTCCATGTGAAAGTCACGCTTTAGAATTTGTTAAGCGAGAGGAAAGAATTCTTGATCGTCTGCTGCGAGTTGGTGCAGAGTGCGAATTGCAAGACGTGGCACGCATGCAGTGCCAAACGTTACACGATTAAACGAATACATTTTTAAAGGCTGATCCATGCTTGGCCACCAAACAATTTTTTGAAAATTTCGATCTTCCGTAAACACTAAAATTTGCGAATGCATCTGCTGAATGTCTATAGATAACGCGTATGGAAACGACCTGAAGCGAGTGACGATTGAATAATGGTTATCTTGAATTTTAGATCCAATCATGAAGGTGTCATTTCACGATATACCGGTTGACGTTTTCGCGGAAGCATCGAATACAACTCTAGTCTTTCCCGTGATGTTGTCATTCTTGATGACCGTGTGATGGGATAAATAAAATCCAAATGTTGAGAGCTCTTGATTGCGAAGGGGATTCATATGCCCCTGGTTTATGTACCCTTGCATTGCAATCTGAGTACTGTGTATGCAATTCAGGATTTCTTTCGAGTTTGTTCTCTAATGCGTGGAAACGACGGAAGGCGATATTTTGCGAGGCACCTAACGACTCTTTTTTGTGATTGAAAGGTAGCTTAACGCCTGAGAATATCCAGTCTGAATCTGTTTCATGAAAGATTGCCGATTGACCTTTAATCAAAAGATTAACCTCGGCTCGTTGATGAATTTCTGGGTCTACTAAAAAGATATCGCTAGGTGTTTTAAAGACTTTCGATCAATCGGAAGTACTGGTGTGAGTTCTAATATTTCATGGAATACGAGAAAAGAGATCTGAAAATCAACGTTGTCATCATAACGAGATTTTATTTTTACTGATGGTGAGTTTTTAAAATGGTATTAAATATTGTTAACTCCCTTTAGCTTGAATTTTTCTTTTTCATTTTAAGACCTAATGCGTCTGCAAGTTTTTCTGAAATTAAACAGCTTTGAGATAATGAGTAAATCAACGCAACGAGATTTGTACTGTCCATTGCTATCCAGGACGTCGACAATAGCGGTGCCTAAGACTGCTTGAGTTCGCGCCTGCCTTAGAAGACTCACTAAGCTAGTTGTGAAACACTCCGAAATGTTTTTCTTGTCTTCACTTTGCTTTTCGCTAAAATACAACAATGAATTGTGTCTCTTACCACACTTACGGCATGCACTTCGACGGCAATCTATCGTGCGGCGATTGCTCATTTAGCAGTTATGATTGAAATGGGCCTTTTTAACGATATTTTAACGCTGAGAAGGTTGCACAATAAAAAATTGATCGCAACGGTAAAGAGGGTGTTTTTCAGAACAGACTGGACACGAATATGAGAGTGATTTCGAATTATTCTCTTTACCAGGTGTATACATATGAAACCGGTATTTTTTCAAGAAAAAAACACATTTATTTCAAGAGAATGATAACAAATATTTTATTCAAAGTATGCGC
>NC_046657.1:138570833-138582557 GCF_010883055.1 Belonocnema kinseyi | reverse complement strand
AAATCACTTTTTCATGCCTAGTTTCATATTCTTGGCGTTTTTGGCGCAGAGCACAGTTCAAATTGGCCAATTGTTGTTGGTAGCGTTGACCATTAACAGTTTTGCCTGCAATTCGACGTCCTCAAACGATTTCGGTGGTTTTCCGCGGTCAGCGTTTCTCACATCAAAATTGTCACTTTTGAACTTGTTAAACCACTCATTACACTGCGTTCGACCAAGAGCATGCTCTCCGTAAGCTTCTACAAGCATTCGATGAGATTCTATCGCCGATTTACCCAAATGGAAACAGAAAATTAATGCTCCCCGCAAATCGTTGTTTGAAGGCACGTATTTCGACATTTTCAAGAGCGAAAAAAGTGTGCCTACTGGCCACTAGATGGCAATACCGGTTTCATATGTATACACCTGGTAGTTTCGACGGAGGTCGACATAGACGATGTTAATGCTTTAGAAATAAAATGCTGAAAATAATTTTTTGAACTGTGAGGCCTTTGCGAATTATTTTCTTTGTGAAATGATTGAGTATTTTCGATTTAAGACCTGCGTTCTAGAAAGTTGGTTATGTCGGAAAATAAAGGCAACCGGTTGACCTAAAGCTCTAAGAGCTCTGACTCGTTTTTGCATGCCATCCAACAGTGCGCTAACTGAAAAATATTTAGGAACGTTTGGCATATCGAACAAATCCTTTATGTGCGTTTCAACTATGTATTTTCGGTTGTCGTATCAGTTTTCTATTAACTCCCATGCTACTTCCTAGTTTTAACTGGCAGTCTTAAGTGCCACAATATTTTCCGCTGATTTGTCCTTCAAGCATGCCCTTAAGTAATGAAATTTCTGGATCGTACTCAGGGTGGGATTACCACGACACATGGGCTCAAAAGAATCGTGGAAAGTGAGCCATCCGTTAACTGTTTGAATTAATGTGGAATTAATATGTGAACTTCGTTTGAACCAGATTTAAATTTATGCTTTTAAAATCCGTTTTTTCTAGAAAAGATGCAAGTAAATTTTCTAAGTATGTCAAACGGCGCTTTATATCAACGCGTGATCATTTTAAAGGGGGAGATACCACTAGAAAGGGTAAAATCAATCAATTTTAATGAATTTTTTTTAAGATGCTAAAATAACTACATCATTTATTAATTTTAACATCTTTTTCTTGCATTCTTAAAGTGATAAAAAACGTGTAACTTTTTTTACAAAATGGCGACCCTGGAGAATATTTCTTCAAGCGTCTGCTCCGAGGCATCGAAAACTGTTGCAGCTGTCAAAATTTTTCCATTTATCTGATATAAAAAAGCTTTTTTTTGTTCGATTACTTATGTATTAAAGGAAAGGATAAACCTATAAAATAACAAAAAAGTTGAAAATTAAAATTGATATCGGCTGTTTAATCGAAGGTACAAATTTTCGACCATTTTTTTAACAGCTTTTACCCCCAAAAAATTATTTAATAACCCGATATCTTTAAACTTTTAGGTATATCCTTCCGATAGAATCATAAAGGGAAACCCCTGCAAATTTCAGCCTAATCGGTCAATAACTTTTTAAGTTACAGCACGAGCAGATTTAAAGAGACAATTTCGAGATAATTACGTTTAAAGATTTGTTACGGTATAGCCATTAGTTTTAGTGACTTGCCGATCAATCGGCGATTCTGTGTACACGTAGTAAGCGTAGTAAACGTAGTGACGTAGTAATCAGCCTTCCCAGAATTTATGGGACAAAACAATATGCAAACCCATTGTGTAAGAAACATTGCTCCGACCCAAGCGCTCAGACTACCTGATTAGTGACGGCATGCGGACTCTGACATTTTTGTTAATATCTCCATGAATATTTAATATTTTCCTTTCTTCTTTTTACAGTATATTTTTAACATATTATACATTAAAAATATGAAAGAAAGAAAAATCGATTTTTTGGAAATTCTAAAGGTATCTTCCCCCTTAAAACGGCAATTTGAATTTCCGTCATCTTTTATGTGCAAATTGAGACAATACGTGAAATTAAAAAGATTGAAAGGATGCAGAAAAAGGGTTGATAATTCTTTTGAGTTACTTGGTTGTAGAACTCCTTTACTCGAACAGCTGCTGGAACGCTGCCCTGGTGGCTCGTGGGTGCAGACGCTGTGCTTGCTGATCTCTAAATCCCAGAGGTGCACTTCTGTTATTTATACGATAATCTCGTTGAACCTCGATTTGACACTGAAGAAAAGGTTCGATGGCCCGGGAAGAAAAAAAGGAAAAAAATATAAGGGCAGTTTTTTGTAGCGTCCTCACTACTGAAAATGGGTGTCTTTCTCCATGATGGTGCTGAATGGCATTTTAGTTCGAAACTAGGATTCACAGTCAGTGCTAATTATTAATTAGCGTTCGAAGAGGCATGAAAACTTCACGAAACTCAGTTTATTGCTGACTGTAAGAAGGCACAAACATTCAGTGAAATTGAAATTCACTTTTTTTCACTTATGTAAGAGCCACAGCACTGACAAAGTCCGAACTTCATTCACAACACTTAAAACTGTTTATTGTTCATTAAAAATCCGTCGCAAAGGACCATTTAATGTTGGTGCGGAGGGATTGTTTAATTAATTTTTGAATTCTGGGAGTTAAAGAAGTGTCTTGCAAGGGTTTATGGAGCCGGGTAAGGCAGGAGAGACGGGAGGTTAGTCATTAAAATTGTTGTGACGCTTAGAACTCATGCTAAAGTAATTAACGAATGAGTGTCAAGCACATATCCAAGGAATGAAAATTACAAAATCGAGACTTAGTTTGATATAAACATTATTAGATTAACTCGAAAACTTTCTTCCGTATCGGATCCACCATTTTTAATTTTTATATTTATATTTCCATTTTTTAATCAGAAATCTAAAAAACCGCGCAGCACTTCTTAATCAAATATGTTTTATTTTACAAGCTTTGCTATTTTCTATTTTTAATAAAATCAGGTATATTTTCACAATGTTGTTCCGCCATATTGAATCGTTTGTACTAAAATTTTAAATGTTGATCTCGGATTCGAAATAAGCAACTCGAAAAACCTTCCCACAGTAATTTTCAGTCATAATGGTTTCAAATACATACAGGATTTAACCGGGTGCAAGTGCTAATCTGAAAAACTGCACCCGATCCCAGCGAAATCGTGGCAAAATTTCAAACATAACCAGTTTTCACGACCGTAAGATAGGTGTTTACAGTCTGTAAAGGAATCAATACGACGATCCGGCTACTAACCAGAGAAAGCTTGGCACATCCAAGTATAAATTTCCAGTATATGCGACACTTCTCATTCTCGACAATTTCCTGTATTTCCCTCAGAGCATTTAGAGGAGCGATGAGTTGGACAACTAGATATTATGTGTACTAAATGCTCGGGGTGTGCATGGCAAGCCCTGCAGCAATCATCGGGAATGTCTTGGCTCAAAATGTGGTGAGGGTATGTTAAGGTGGAAATGACACCGCCTTGACATGCCAAATTAAAACCCTCCGTGCTAGACTTTAATCCAGGTGATTTATGGAAAGCAAAAGTTCGCTCACATGGCCTTGACTGACCCTCCATATTTCTGTGGAAGATGCCATGCATCCTCTTATCGAGACGCTGTTCACAGAAGTTTTTTTCTTGTGCTTTCTTAATATGAGCTTTCAGGAGTGAGTTCTCGAGATGGATAAGATTTGATGCATTTTGCTCACCCCTAATACTGAAGTTAAGCCCGAGTGTTTCAGCAGCCTCCTCCGCTGCTTTGTACAAAAACGCTCCTTTGTCCAATTCTTCGTGCTTCCTAACCATTTTAAGAAGAGGGTCTCTTCGATTTACGACTCTATTTGCTGTACCCATAATAATCCTCTTGTTTAGACATTCAAGATTCAATATTCCCCTACCACTTTGACGGCGTGAGATGTAGAGTCGCGGAATAGACGACTTAAGACGCAAGCTTTTGTTCATGTGCATAACCTTTCGTGTCCCATTATCAAGGGATCTGCGCTCGTTCTTCGTTCATAACAGCACTCCAAATGAATTGAGTACTACCGGGACGGTAATCATGTTCGTTGCACATACTTTGTTCCCCTCTCACAGTTCGAAAAACTAAATATGCCGGATGAGACGTTTGTATCTGCTTCGGAGAGTATCCTCAGGGTAAATAGATCGACAATCCCTAGAGCGTCGGAATGGCGAAGAGCCAGAGATCGTGTCAATAATGTGAGGCAAAAGAAGAGTAAGCTCATAGTGTCGCCCTGTAAGACACCGCTCTGAAAGGTAACCATTTTAGTTGGCACACGATTTTTTCGAGATAAGATAGTAAATCTGGTTTTCCGAAGTGGCATCAATCTCTCCATGCAACTCACGACTTGCGGATGAACCTCTAGGCTTTACAAAAGACAGGTGATAAGTCTATGGGAGGTCGGATCAAAAGCTTTCGGGTAATTAATCAAGGCCATTGATAGCTCACACTGGTAGGATGCTGCGTCTTGGCAGACACATCTATCGATGAGCAGGTTCTACCGACCTCCTGCGACGCCTTTCTTTGAGCCGCGTTGTTCCTACATTTCTTGTTACACAGGTTAAATTACCCGAACAATCCTATCATGTAAGATAGCTTTGAATACCTTATACAGTGTATTCAGATAAGTGATGGGCCTATAATTCTTCGGGTCAGTTAAATTGCCTATTTTCGGCTGTAGTATTGTGGGCCCTTCCATAGATATATTGAATCCGTTATTTTGAATTTTGATATTTGTGCTCTAGATTATAATTCAGGAAGCCCATAACTCTTAAATGCGACAAATAGTGAAATGTACTCCGGTGAAAACTATTATTGTCATAAATTTTAAAAATAACTAATACAATAGCTCAAATTCCGATCCTTCAACTCGAAACGCGAACTCCTATAATTCGGAAAGATCTAATGTTACTGTAAATGATATATCTCATATAGATCAGCCAGTATATGAAATCATCGATGGCCTGGTTTAAGTGACACTTTTAAATCGGCCGTTCATAATAATAGAAAATTCACTGATTCTGAAAAATTAATCTATCTGCGGTCTTGTCTATTAGGGAAGGCAGCAGAAAAAATCGAATCGTTAGAGACTACTTCCGCGAATTATGCAGTTGCTTGGAATATATTAGAAAAATATTATGATGATCCCGCGGCGGTAATAAAGCCCTAAGCAAACCCTTTTTGAATCCTTTCCAGTTGATCTAATCGTCTCAAAATTAGATCCACAATCGCGTTTAAAATGGAAGGTAGAAACTCAAGACGCCGCGCTTCGAACTATGAGTCAATTGCTTGAATTTCTGCATTCTCGCCGAAAAGTTCTTGAAAGTCATAAGACCATAAAAAGCGAAAAACTTCATCAATCAGTTAAACTCAATTCGGTGGCTCCTCAAAATAGTCCACAATTTAAACGACGGCAAAATGGACAAAATTATAATATTCGAAATCTATCCTTGTATGCGACACAAGTGAAACCTTTCTGTCATTTATGTAAAGGTTCTCATTTTACACAATACTGCGAATCCCTTGTAAATGCGACAGTCTCTGAGCGATTAAACATCGTGAAAACGGAAAATCTGTGTTTTATTTGCCTGAAGTCAAATCACAGCGTTGAGGACTGCAGATCGAGTCATTGCAAAAGGTGCAATAAACGACATCATTCTTTATTGCATATCGAAAACGAAAAACCTGTTAAATCGGATCATGTTAATGCCATATCTTTAAAAAATAGCGTACCGTCCGAAAATGTCATAACATCCGCGATTGTCTATATAATGGATCAAAAGGGAACGCCTCATGAATGCAGAGTTTTTCTTTATTCATGCTCACAACCACATCTCTTAACGAAACGAATGGCCGCAAAATTGAATTTGTCCATACAAAAAATCGACATTCCTCTTTGCGCTGTAAATTCAATGTCATCGAGGATAGAATATATGACAAACGCCACCGTGAAATCGCGTATTAATAATTTATTTCTAGATCTGTTTTTTCTGGTGGTTGACTAAATGAATGGACATTTGCCTTCAGAACCAATTAACAAAGCGCAGTTAAATATTTCTTTCACATCACACATTAGCCGATCCCAAATTTAACAAACCAGGTCCCATTGATGCGATTATCATTGCTGAATATTTTCTGCAACTTTTGGCCGTCGGACAAAGAAAAATTGCTGGACAAACTGCTGTATTACAAAACACAGGTTTTGGCTAGATAATAGCGGGTAAAATCACTGTACTACAATTTTTTAAATCAACCTCTTGTCATCTGTTGACAATGTCGCTGAAAAGCCAAATAGAAAAATTTTGGGAAATAGAAAGTTGCTCTGAGGGAAAGATTTTATCGAACGAGGAAAACGCATGCGAAAGTCATTATAAAAGGAATACATGTTGGGATCAAGAGAGCGGTAGATATATTGTTAGACTTCCGTTCAAGGGAAATGTAGTCAATTCAGGTGAATCATATACGACTGCGGAAAAGCGATTCCACGCACTTGAGTGATCTTTAGCGAGAAAACCGAATATAAAAGCGAAATATACCGAAAATCTAAAGACATGCGAAGAAAGTCAACACATAATTGAGGTAAAAAACGTCTTCACTCGTGAGGGCTATTATCTACCTCAACATGCAATGATTAAAGAGTCCAGTTTGACAAAGCCACTTCGCGCAGTCTACGACGGCTCAGCCAAAACGACAACTAGCTTATCACTAAATGATACTCTTATGGTAGGTCCCACAATACAAGACAACTTGTTTTCTATACTCACTCGTTTCCATTTATATTCTTTTGTACTAACGGCTGATATAGAAAAAATGTATCGTCAAATCTTAATACACCCTGACGATCGGAAGTATCAAAGGATTTTGTGGCGAGAAGATTCCCAACAGCCCATGAAAATATTTGAATTGAATACCGTAACTTACGAAACTTCGGCCGATTTATTTTTAGCGACTCGGTCTCTTTTTCAACTCGCAAACGATAAATCAAAATTCTTTCCAAAAGCTTCTCGGATATGAAAAACGGACTAATCGAAATAATGCGCAAGGGTGGATCAAATTTGAGAAAGTGGGGCTCTAACGATCATCGTTTAATTGAATCGTTACCGAAACAAACTAAAGAATCATTTTTATTACTAAATTTAGATCAGAGAACGAAAATACTTGGTGTTTACTGGGACTCAACGCAGAATGCTGTAGCGTACTCCTTCAGTCAAATCGACTACGATAAAAGGTTAACAAAACAAAATATTTTGTCACAAATCGCGCAATTGTTTGACCCACTAGGTCTTTTGGGTTCAGTGATCGTTCATGCGAAAATCCAAATGCAAAAACTATGGCAATTGGGCATAGATTCAGATGCGGCGGTATCCCTCGAGATACACACAGCGTGGCGCGATTATCGGGCTCAACTGTCCTCACTCGATAAAATACAAACAAACCGAAAAATTGTTAATGATAATCACGTGAGTTTACAACTTCACGAATTCAGCGATGTGAGCGAGCGAGCTTACGGTGTTTGCATCTACATTTGATCCACAACTACAGACGGAAAAAACGTATCGCTATTAGTCTGCTCAAAATCGAGAGTTGCTCCTTTGAAAGCGACAATTTTGCCAAGATTAGAGCTTTGTGCAGCTTTATTACTGGTAAATTTATTCGAAGTCAATTATTAAGCGTTGCGTCACCTATCATTTGAAAAAACGATTTTTTAGTCTGATTCGACAATAGTCTTACATTGGATCAATACTTCGTCTCATTTATTAAAAACGTTTGTTGATAACCGCGTTGCAGGAATCGAAAAAATGTCAAGTTCATATGAGTGGCGACATGCACGCTCAGAAAGCTATCCTGCTGACCTCGTGTCTCGTGGGCTTCTGCCTAACGAATTTGTTAATGCAGATCTATGGCAGAGTGTTCCTTCGTGGCTAAGTAAAAAAGAGAACCTATGGCCTCGATCTAAATTTGAAATAGAAGAAATACAAGAAAAGTGTACAATTGTATCTCACGTTACGAAAATTGAAAAATTGAAAATTTTTGAGGAATTCTCTTCTTTGCATGAATTAAAGCGATTGACAGCATTTTACTTACGAGTCACTCACAACGCGAAATCTGATGAAAAATTACTGGGTTAATTCTCAATTCAGGAATTGAGAAAAGCGAAAACGAAACTTATCCAAATTATTCAGCTCGAATCGTTTTCTCAGAAATTAAAAACTCTAAAATCAAAGCGAGCCTTAGAAGGCAAATTAGCACCATTCGCTCCATTTATTGATTCCGAAGGCGTGTTGCGTGTAGGCAGTAGATTAAATAAAGCTGACCTTCCTTACTCACAAAAACACGCCGCTTTGCTACCACAATATCATCATTTGATTAAAATTATAATTCGCGAAGAGCACATCAAAATGATGCACGGGGGCACACAAGCTACGCTTAATGCTCTCCACAGAGATTTCTGGATTGCAAACGGAAGAAGCATAGTAAAAAATGTGATTTACAAATACGTTACATGTGCACTTGCTAAACCTGCAACACCGCAGTACCCGACGGGGAATCTCCCGAAAAGTCGCATCTCTCTTAATATCGCTTTCCTAGCTTCGGGAATCGACTATCGTGGTCCCTTTTTTATAGAGGAGAAACGACATCGAAACAGAACAAAGGTAAAAATTTATGCGGCTATTTTGTATGTATCGTAACCAAAGCAATTCACGTCGAGCTTGTATCTGACATGACAACCAAAGCCTTTTTAGCGGCTTTCTCTCGATTTTTCAACAGAAGGGGTAAGAGCTCCGATCTATATTCGGATGAGGGCACAAATTTCTTGGTGCTAAAAATGAAATCGAAGACATACAAAATTTATTGCAATCACAAACTCATAATGAATCCGTCAAAAGAGCTCTTACCGAGAAAAATATCATGTGGCATTTTATCCCTCCGAGATCCCCCCACTTTGGTGGGCTCTGGGAGGCGGCCGTAAAATCTTCGAAGCACCTCATGCTTCGCGTGATTGGTGAAAAATTATTTCAATACGATGAATTATTAACTTTTGCAATTGAAGTAGAAGCAATTCTAAAGTCGCGTCCAATAACTCCCATCCTTTCCGATCCCAATGATTTGGCTGCTATCACACCTGGCCACTTCCTCATTAGTGACTCATTTACAAGCATGCCAGAACAAAACCTGGAGGAAATTTCTTCAGGACGTTTATCGTCTTGGCAACATTTCCAACAGATGCGTCAACATTTTTAGAGGCGTTGGTACAAGGAGTACCTGTACGTATTAAACGTCAAGAAGAAATAGCACAACGGCGAAACTACCAACTTAAAGATTGGCGATCTCGTTACCCTGCGTGAAGACAATGTGCCTCCAATGCAATGAATTATTGGTCGTATCATTGCACTTCACCCTGGTAATGATGATGTTGTCCAAGTGGTTACGGTGAAAACCGCTCGAGGCGAATACAAACGCAGCGTGAAAAAATATCTCCACTGCCAATCGAATCAACGAATGCAGCCTAGCCTTTAAAAGGGCAATGTTCACCATAATGACCATTTTCTCATGTAAACATTCCCTATTTCTTCAACCATTTATTTCTGATACTTCACTGCATTTCTAGAACATAATATATAATAAATATGTAAATTGTACCTTCAACTGAAATCATATCATCGTTTTTGTAATCGAATCATTTTATGTCTTCGCTGTTTTTATCGAATAACAATAAGATTTGATTATTTCGAACGTGACCGTTCAAAGGGGCCGGCATATTGAGTCTTAACGAAAATGCATAGATATCGAGTTCATTATTTGCTTGAAAGTTGTATTTTTGAGGATTATATTTTTTCATGTTGTTAGCCACTTCATGAATTTACTATTTGAAATCGTCGTTTATGATTTCGAGAAACAGATGTTTAATTTTATTGAGGGTTTTGTCCAGCTCGCCGCCTCTGCGATTTTCTTTACCTCTCCGACTAGACGCTTGCTAATCCTCAACCCTTTTGCCGGTTTCATACTTAGAACTTAAGGACGTGTTCTATTTGTGTATCTACGTTATGAACTACGTTACCAGCACCCCCACTTAAATTTGTCTTCTGCAATCCCACCTTGAACCCGATTTCTGCACCTTGAAATCAGTCAGTCGACAACGAGAGTTACACTAACGAACAACCCCTTTTCTCAGATCGGCTAATAACTAAATAATCTCTCGCCAACTATAACTGTATTCCTTCAATTTTAAGTATTTGCCTTTTAAATAAACGTGAATTTAACATTAATCGATTCAACGATTTATTGAGAGATCCTTGTTCCTAAACGTTCCAAGAAGTGATCACTAACGTAAGCTAACGTTTGAGCTTTTCCTGTGTCGTGATCCGCAGCGCAACAACGTTACTTTCATCATATCGCATCAAAGCATATCGTTACTATGAGCATATCGAAGCCTCATCATGTGGCATTAGTTTTCAACAGGGGTCGTTTTACCGGAATGTAAACAGAATCGTTTTCTAGCATTCAATATGTCGGCTTACGTACCAACACTGCAGCATTTTCGTGAAGAAACGGATCAAGGATGAGGAATTGGAGACGTTACTCGGTGAAGATTTGCGTCAAACGCAAGACGAGCTTGCGGCATCATTGAAAGTTGTCTATTCAACCATTTATATACTCATACATGCACTGGGAATGATCCAAAAATGAGGAAATTAAGTGCCGTACGAACTAACGCCAAAATACGTGGAAAGGAGATTTTTCACTTGTGTACAGCGACTCCAACGGCAAATTCGGAAATGGTTTCTGCATGTTTAAAAAAAAAGGAATAGTGTCGAAATTTAAAACAGTCAAAATCGTTTTTGATTTTTAATTTTTATGCGATTATTTTCAATAATTTATTAAAGTTTTGTAGCTAAATTAGATGTGTTTAATTCTCGAAGAATGGACACTGAAGAGCCTCTGTTTGAAATACATTTTTAGCATCCAGCGAAATGACCGTCACCTTTGACCTATGACTTCATCGATTTGATGCTGCACGATCCGTCTAAGCAAGATGTGAAAATGGCTTTTATACTCCGAATCTTGCGGACGTGCTTTTAGTTTACCGTGCAAACTGTTTGGTCGTTCTGATTTAGTATTCGCCAATTCGGTCGGCTTTAATAATTGGAAAAATAAAACTAAGTTGTTAGATAAACACGAGACAGTTATGAGCGTCACGAAAATAATCAAACATATGTTCAGAGATGTAATTTTTTAGGTGGTATACATCATGACTTAAAGCTAAAATGCGCCAAAGAATTTGAGTACTGGCTTAAAGTTCTAAGGCGGATACTGAGCGTTATCAGATTTCTGGGAACTCCCGGTCTGTCATACAGAGGAAGCAATGTATTGATCAAGTCAGATCACAACTGGAATTATTTAGGTTTGTGAGAGCTTATTGCCGAATATGATCCTTTCTTCAAAAAGCACCTTGAGAATTATTGTACAAAAAGCAGCGGTAGTGTATCTCATCTTTTGAAAAGAATCTGTAATGAACTTATCTAATCGATTTATTCTTATGCTCTCAAAAAATGGTCTCTGAAATAATATGGAGTTTATTCCTCCTGCAAGTCATTGTGCGGATGAAATGGAAAGCGTTGTATTACAGTCTGTCAAGTTAAAGCGTGGGTGGCTTTACTCGCAGTCGGTAAGGTGTATCGACATGATTTTGGTGTCAAAATATTAAGAAGAGCTCCCTC
>NC_046657.1:138547983-138570733 GCF_010883055.1 Belonocnema kinseyi | reverse complement strand
GAGGGAGCTCTTCTTAATATTTTGACACCAAAATCATGTCGATACACCTTACCGACTGCGAGTAAAGCCACCCACGCTTTAACTTGACAGACTGTAACAACCTTAGAAGATTTAGGCATCGATATTAGTGACTGTCCAAGTCAATCGTACGAAAACGCAAGAAACATGTCAGGACAGTATATTGGCTTGCAAGTGAATATACAGCAGCATAATCTATTAGCCGTATATTGTTTTTTTGGTGCCAATAAATTTTGTATGTTTGTTCAAAAAGAATATAAATTTTTGATTGCTTCAACTTGGAGGTGGGCAAGGGTTAAAGAAAAAGTAAAAGCGGTAGGCAAGAACCCGCTTCCTAAGGAATTATCAGATACTCGATGGTCAGCTAGAGCGGATACCTGTCGGGCGCTCTTTTGTTCTTTTCACTGCTTTGCGGAAGCCATTCTAGATATTGCCGAAGATTCGAATCAGAAACTCAGCGTGAGAGTTGAGGGTGATGGACTGTATCAGCAATTTTTCGAACTTGAAACCAACATCATGAAATGTTTCTGGAATTAGGTCCTATAGCGCTTTGACAAAATCAATAAACCTTTGCAAAGCGTTAAATCGAAGGTTTGTGACGTCTTCGATGCATAGAAAGATTTTCAAAAGTATATTGAGGGTCTGCGTCAACGCTTCGATTTTTACGAAGCTCAGGAAATCGAGATAAATTTTGTGAGGAGCATAGGGACGAAAATCGAAGTTAAACACGTTTATCGTCATAATTGAGACTTTAAGTGCAGAAATTTCATAGAGATGTACCGGCTACATTGAAATCGACAATCGCTTTCGGTTTATCGATCAGTTGTTATCCTTTTCCAATGACACAGGAAGAGAATTAGGTGAGGAATGTGCGCTTTTCAAAGGCATCCTTGAGGTCATGGACGTACAGAAAAATTTCGGTGTAATCTGCCCGAATGTCAACGTTTCACTTTGAATTTATGTGAGCCTTATATCCAGGTACATTAAGCTAGCACCTCCACAATCGAATTTTGTAATTTTTCATAGCTCAGAATTTTGGGCATTTTTTGGGCTGCAATACAAAGTTTTGGGCTCCTTTACTTTTTTCAAAAAATATATTTTCTTGCGGAGGTTCCAGCTTACATTAAGCCAGCACCTCCATTTCTTTAAATCACTAAATAATAAAAATTCAACTACACCAGATTTTTGAGCTTTTTTGGGCTCTTAAAATCCGCAAAAAATTTTCCCTAAACCAACCCTTAACTTCCAAAATCAACCCCCTTCAAAAAATTGAAAATTTTCAGTTATTTATTAACGGGATATTTTTGGGCTTTTTATGGGCTCCCAGAAAATACCCACTTCGATTTTTGGGCTCCAACCCTTACAGTAAAAAATTAACCCCATTGTAACACGCAGATATGAAATTGTCAAAAAATAACTTTTATTACATTTTAGAGCTTGAATAAAGTCTCTGATTTTTGGGCTCCTCAAAAATACACCCTACGATTTTGGGCTTAAACCCTTAACGTTAAAAATCAACCCTCGTAGATACTACTTTGTCAAAGAATGAATTCTTCTAGAATTTTTCAATAGAAATACAGTCTCTGATTTTTGGGCACCTCGAAAATACCCGATATGATTTTTGGGCTTCAACCCTTAACGTCAAAAATCAACCCTTCTCTTCCACGTAAATACAGCTTTGTCTGGAAATAAATTTTTCTAGAATTTTTCAATGGAAATACAGTCCCTGATTTTTGGGCTCCTCGAAAATACACGTCACGATTTTTGGGCTTCAACCTTTAACGTCAAAAATCAACCCCTCTCTACCACGGACATACGAATTTGTCAAAAAATAACTGTTTTCAGAGTTTTACAACAGGAATACAGTTTTTGATATTTAGGCTTTCCGAAAATACCCTCTACTATCTTTGGGCTTCAACCCTTAAGATGAAAAATTAACCCCTCTCTATAACGTACATACGACTTTGTCAACAAATAATTTCTTTTTGAATTTTACAATGTCAATACAGTCTTTGATTTTTTGGCTCCTTGAAAATACACACTACGATTTTTGGGATCCAGCCTTTAACGTCAAGAATGAACCCCTCTCTGCCACGTAGATACACTGTAAAAAAGATTTGTGTAAAATTACAAAGTTTCGGAAAATTAAATATTGTATAATTGTAAATATCACACACTCCACTGTGTGATTTTACAAAAATATGTGAAATTACATCCTCTAGCGATGTAAATAAAAGGACGCTCGAACAGCAGTGTAATATTACACACTCGATGGAAATAAAATTACACGTTCCCTCAAATTTTTGATTTATAATTAATTTAAAATTTAGAATAATAAATCAAATAATATTTGAATACGAAAGCGTCTCTCATGTTCGTTATTTATCGATGCCTTCATCCTTCAATCTTGGAGCATTTTCATTTTTAATGCGAGGGAATTGACAGCTATGGTTAACTTTTTTGACAGCTTTAACACAAAGTAGACCGAATCCGAGCTATCCCTAATTTGCCTTTTACATTTTCTGCTATTGTAACGGAAAAAATGCGGATATTTAAAACGTATATTTCATATTTTTTTACGGAATATTTAAACATCAAAAAAATATCCATAGTATCTTATGTGTTTTAGGTAAGTGGTAACGCGTCTGGCTTGTGTTTCTTCACTCTCCATGAAATTGTACGAAGTTTGAGCTTTCGAGTATTTTCGAGGAGCCCAAAAATCAGAGACTGTATTTCTATTGAAAAATTCTAGAAAAATTTATTTGCAGACAAAGTTGTATTTACGTCGAAGAGAGGGGCTGATCTTTGACGTTAAGGGTTGAAGCTCAAAAATCATATCGGATATTTTCGAGGAGACCACAAATCAGAGACTCTATTTCCATTAAAAAATCATACAAAAATTTATTTGCAGACAAAGTTCTATTTACGTGGTAGAGAGTCGTTGATTTTTGACGTTAAGGGTTGAAGCTAAAAATCGTATCGGGTATTTTCGAGGAGCCCAAAAATCAGACTCTGTATTACCATTGAAAAATTCTAGAAAAATTTATTTGCAGACAAAGTTGTATTTACGTGGAAGAGAGGGGTTGATTTTTGACGTTAAGGGTTGAAGCCCAAAAATCATATCGGATATTTTCGAGAAGCCCAAAAATTAGAGACTCTATTTCCATTAAAAAATCATACAAAAATTTATTTGCAGACAAATTTATATTTACGTGGTAGAGAGTGGTTGATTTTTGACGTTAAGGGTTGAAGCTAAAAATCGTATCGGGTATTTTCGAGGAGCCCAAAAATCAGAGACTGTATTACCATTGAAAAATTCTAGAAAAATTTATTTGCAGACAAAGTTGTATTTACGTGGAAGAGAGGGGTTGATTTTTGACGTTAAGGGTTGAAGCCCAAAAATCATTTCGGATATTTTCGAGGAGCCCAAAAATCAGAGACTCTACTTCCATTAAAAAATCATACAAAAATTTATTTGCAGACAAAGTTCTATTTACGTGGTAGAGAGTGGTTGATTTTTGACGTTAAGGGTTGAAGCTAAAAATCGTGTCGGGTATTTTCGAGGAGCCCAAAAATCAGACACTCTATTTGCATTAGAAAATTCTGGAAAAATTGATTTCTGGACAAAGTAGTATCAACGTGGGTTGATTTTTGACTTAAGGGTTGAAGCCCAAAAATCGTAGCGTGTGTTTTCGAGGAGCCCAAAAATCAGATACTGTATTACCATTGAAAAATTCTAGAGAAATTTATTTGCAGACAAAGTTGTATTTACGTGGAAGAGAGGGGTTGATTTTTGACGTTAAGGGTTGAAGCCCAAAAATCATATCGGATATTTTCGAGGAGCCCAAAAATCAGAGACTCTATTTCCATTCAAAAATCATACAAAAATTTGTATGCAGAAAAAGTTCTAATTGCGTGGTAGAAAGTGGTTGATTTTTGACGTTAAGGGCTGAAGCTAAAAATCATATCGGGTACTTTCGAGGAGCCCAAAAATCAGAGACTGTATTTCCATTGAAAAATTCTAGAAAAATATATTTGCAGACAAAGTTGTATTTACGTGGAAGAGTGGGGTTGATTTTTGACGTTAAGGGTTGAAGCCTGAAAATCATATCGGGTATTTTCGAGGAGCCCAAAAATCAGAGACTGCATTTCCATTGAAAAATTTTAGAAAAATCAATATTCAGACAAAGTTGTATTTATGTGGAAGAGAGGGGTTGATTTTTGACGTTAAGGGTTGAAGCCCAAAAATCATATCGGATATTTTCGAGAAGCCCAAAAATCAGAGACTCTATTTCCATTAAAAAATCATACAAAAATTTATTTGCAGACAAAGTTGTATTTACGTGGAAGAGAATGGTTGATTTTTGACGTTAAGGGTTGAAGCCCAAAAATCATATCGGATATTTTCGAGAAGCCCAAAAATCAGAGACTCTATTTCCATTAAAAAATCATACAAAAATTTATTTGCAGACAAAGTTCTATTTACGTGGTAGAGAGTGGTTGATTTTTGACGTTAAGGGTTGAAGCTAAAAATCGTATCGGGTATTTTCGAGGAGCCCAAAAATCAGAGACTGTATTACCATTGAAAAATTCTAGAGAAATTTATTTGCAGACAAAGTTGTATTTACGTGGAAGAGAGGGGTTGATTTTCGACTTTAAGGGTTGAAGCCTGAAAATCATATCGGGTATTTTCGAGGTGCCCAAAAATCAGACACTCTATTTGCATTAGAAAATTCTGGAAAAAT
This sequence comes from Belonocnema kinseyi, assembly GCF_010883055.1. Lineage (NCBI taxonomy): Eukaryota > Metazoa > Arthropoda > Insecta > Hymenoptera > Cynipidae > Belonocnema > Belonocnema kinseyi. The sequence goes on along the minus strand of NC_046657.1, from coordinate 138,565,970 downwards.
TGATTTCTTGACAAAGTAGTATCAACGTGGGTTGATTTTTGACTTAAGGGTTGAAGCCCAAAAATCGTAGCGTGTGTTTTCAAGGAGCCCAAAAATCAGAGACTGTATTACCATTGAAAAATTCTAGAGAAATCTATTTGCAGACAAAGTTTTATTTACGTGGAAGAGAGGGGTTGATTTTTGACGTTAAGGGTTGAAGCCCAAAAATCATATCGGATATTTTCGAGGAGCCCAAAAATCAGAGACTCTATTTCCATTCAAAAATCATACAAAAATTTGTTTGCAGAAAAAGTTCTAATTGCGTGGTAGAGAGTGGTTGATTTTTGACGTTAAGGGCTGAAGCTAAAAATCATATCGGGTATTTTCGTGGAGCCCAAAAATCAGAGACTGTATTTCCATTGAAAAATTCTAGAAAAATATATTTGCAGACAGAGTTGTATTTACGTGGAAGAGTGGGGTTGATTTTTGACGTTAAGGGCTGAAGCCTAAAAATCATATCGGGTATTTTCGAGGAGCCCAAAAACCAGAGACTGTATTTCCATTGAAAAATTGTACAAAAATTTATTTGCAGACAAAGTTCTATTTACGTGGTAGAGAGTGGTTGATTTTTGACGTTAAGGGTTGGAGCTAAAAATCGTATCGGGTATTTTCGAGGAGCCCAAAAATCAGAGACTGTATTACCATTGAAAAATTCTAGAAAAATTTATTTGCAGACAAAGTTGTATTTGCGTGGTAGAGAGGGGTTGATTTTTGACGTTAAGGGTTGAAGCCCAAAATACTTAGCGGTTATTTTCGAGGATCCCAAAAGTCAGAGACTTTATTTCCATTGAAAAAATCTAGAAAAATTCATTTTTTGACAAAGTAGTATCTACGTGGGTTGATTTTTGACGTTAAGGGTTGAAGCCCAAAAATCGTGGCGTGTATTTTCGAGGATCTCAAAAATCAGAGACTTTATTCAAGCTCTAAAATGTAATAAAAGTTATTTTTTGACAATTTCATATCTGCGTGTTACAATTAGGTCAATTTTTTACTGTAAGGGTTGGAAACCAAAAATCGAAGTGGGTATTTTCTGGGAGCCCAAATAAAGCCCAAAAATATTCCGTTAATGAATAACTGAAAATTTTCAATTTTTTGAAGGGGGTTGATTTTGGAAGTTAAGGGTTGGTTTGGGGAAAATTTTTTTACGGATTTTAAGAGCCCAAAAAAGCCCAAAAATCTGGTGTAATTGAATTTTTATTATTTAGTGATTTAAAGAAGTGGAGGTGCTGGGTTAATGTAAGCTGGCACCTCCACAAGAAAATTGATTTTTTGAAAAAAGTAAAGGAGCCCGAAAATTTTTATTGTAGCCCAAAAAAGCCCAAAATTCGGAGCTATGAAAAATTCAAAAATTCGATTGTGGAGGTGCTAGCTTAACGGACGTCTAATATCCACAATTTCAAGTGGAGAGCGCTCCTTTTCTGTACCCAAACGTATCAAAAATTAGTTACGAAACTCGCTATGTAACGATCTTCTTTCTCCTATGGCCTTTTAAGCAGGTAATGCGCACCTTTTGGATTCGATTAACTTCGATATAATTATAAAACAATTTTCGCAGCAAAAGAAAGAAAACGAGTATGATCAGTCCAATTGGTTACCAATATTTTCGGACGAATATATTTATAAGAATCTTTGTTTACCTCGGATATAAAATTTTAATATGAAATGTGAATTTTCGAAACAAAATCTGCTTGTATGCAAATATACGTCTAATATCAAAACAAACATTTATGTTGGTGATTTATCATGCATTCTGAAAATAATAACATATACAATCTCTCGAGCGGCTAACTTGTTTTGGATTATACAAGAGGTATTTTAATTTATTTTGTGACAAAGGCAATTTCTGAACTTGTTTGTATGTTCTTTGGTACTTTTATGTAATTCATGGTGTTATTTATTGTATAGGCCTATGTGAACTCTGAATCCTATTAGTTATTCCACGCGTGAAGATAATTTACAAATCAAACGAAAATTTTGAGACTGGATTTTGCGCGTAAACATGGTCTTTCTGAGTGAATCATATATGAGGATTCTTCCTGAGAATAATTAAGGACAACAACGCTCGTCTGAGGATATATGCTTCTTGTGAAAAAAAATAGTTAGTGTTGGAAACTCAAAATTTTAGACTTTATTTGCATGTTACAATTTCAATAGAAAAGGGAAAGAAATATGGAACAAGGCTCATATGGATTGTGAGATATCAGCTACCAAGAGTATACGTAACAAATCAGGGGAGTTTAATAGGTTGGAGTAAATTTCTTGCCGCCTAATGTGAAAAGATTTCGAGAGTTCTTCAACGTCATGGAAGGGGTCACCGGGGTAAATACCGTTATTAGCAACATCTTCTGGTCACCAGACACCTGAATTTGAGCGTAAGAATACTGATTTCTTGAATTGTCAACACAGCTGTGAGTAATAATAAACTTGTACCAGTATAAGTACGAAATGAAACAGAATTTATCAAAACATTCTGCGGACAAATAAGAAATCAGAACAGCTGAGGGCGTATCAGCCAAATACCGTAACATACGGCACCTCTGCAGCACCTTTTCTTGCGAAAGCAAGAAAACTGAAAGACGAAATACAAAAACTAGTCAGAAAAGCCAGACTCAATCTACGCAAATCGATATCAAATCATCCGGGAGTAGTGGAAGACTTAGCCGAGATAGGCTAAGATAGCTAGATAGCTAAGATCTTCGATAGCTAAGATAGCTAGACTGGAATGATCCTGGCCCAAAAGAATTGGAAACATCATAGATCGGTTATCAGTCACAGCTATTATCGCTCAACAATTGTAGTATAGACAGACTAGTAAAGACTCCAGGAGTAACGAATATCCAAATTCATGGATTTTCAGATGCTAGCAATCAAATTTGTGGCTTTGCCGAGGCTTGATTTTCGAAGCAAAAAGAGATGCAGAAATCGAAAAGTTAACAAAAACCGACGTCTGGTTTCACATTCGTACAAAGGAGAACCCAGCAGACTTCATTAGCAGGAGGCAACTGCCAAAGAAATTCTTAAGTAACGAGTTTTGGAAAAGAGGACCGGATTGGCTGATGCAGGACGAAGAGAACTGGCTAAGTAGCGAAATTAAGATTCAAGGCAACAGTGCAGAAAATCTGGTAGTAACCCTCGTGGCTAAAACAAAGGAGCGATTGGAATTACGGAAGCGATATTCATCACTAACTAATCTGCTTAGAATCGTATCTTACTGTCTAAGGAGAGTAAATAATTTACGTAAGTCTACAAAGCTGTCTGGGCTACTATCAGTGGATGAATTACAACCATGCTTGAAAAAAAGTAATCTCTCTGGTCCAGCCGGAAGAATTCAACGAAAATATTGAGAGGCTGTCAAGAAACGAAGAGATCACAGCAAGGTCAAAGATACGGAAATTTTGACCTGTATTGGAAGAGGGATTCTTGCACGTCGGGGGTAGAATCAAAAATACTGATGTAGGATTTGATAACAAATACCCGATAATATTGCCAAAAACTCATCCGATTACTGATCTCGTGGTCAGGAAATACAATGAAAAAACGTTTCACGCAGGAATTAACGCTACATTATACACGATTCGAGAAATGTATTAGATCATAGGGGGTATAGTCGCTGTTAGAATAATACTGCATGCATGTGTGAGATGTTTTTGAGCCAAACCAAAAGAAGTATCCTATTTAATGGGAGATTTGGCAAAGGTACAACTCACTGCGACACCACCTTTTAAAAATACAGGTGTTGATTTGTGCGAGCCTTTTTTTTATAAAAGAAAAGGTGCTTATGAGTAAAGGCGGTTGATTTAAAATTAGAAGGAGATTTATCATCTGACGCCTTTCTAGGTTGTTTAACCAGACTCTTTGCTCGCATAGGCAAAGCTAGAGCTATGTACTCTGACAACGGCACAAATTTTGTAGGTGCAAAAAACGAGATGAAGGAACTTTATAACCTCCTTCAATCGAAAAAGGTTAATGAAAAAACTACAAATTTCTTGAGTAATGAATGTACTAAATGGCATTTTTCACCACCAAGGACTCCTCATTTTGAAGGAAACTGGGAGGCGGCTGTGAAGTCCCCAAAACATCACTTGAGTCGAACTTTGCGTGATACTTTGTTTAGTCATGAAGGCATTTTTTAATAGGCTAATCGTTTATGAGCGTTCCCACATCTGATTTGTCAATAATAATTTAAAAAAATAGATGCTTCCCTGATGGCAGGCGGGCAGCCTAATTTAATTAAAATAAGCTCATTAGTCGTTTCAAGGGATGAGAACTTGCCACCCCTACGATGGGCTTCAGGTAGAGTTCTTACGACTCATTCTGCCGAAGATGGAATTGTACGCGTTACCCTTAAACCCGAAAAGAGAATATTTAGAAAGGAGTGAAGAACGTGTCACTTCTTCCGATAGAAATTGATGATAGTCGAAATTGAACTTGCTTGGCTTGACTCAAATAGATTTGAACTTCAGTTTCCGACAAGCTCTTGAACGTCTAACTTGTTTTTAAGTATACAACATGTATTTTAATTTATTTTGTGACAAATGCAGTTTGTGAACTTGTTTCAGTGACATTTTTAATGGAATATATGTTCTTTGGTGCTTTTGTGTTATTCATGGTGTTATTAATTGTGTACACCTATGTGAACTCATGTGCATCACTCATGTGCATCAACATTAACATTTCTTGATTTTTTTCGTGTTTATAACGATACAGAATTTTTAAAAAGGTGAGGGAGGGCACTGAAAAATAATTATCTAGGAGTGCAAATTTTCTAAGACCTGCCCTGTATATAGATAAATAATTATTGTCTCATAAAGGGATTCAAATTGGCTTACAAGAAATACTGCATTTTGTCCAGGTTAGTTAGCTGTAATGTTGGCGAGGGGGCCCGTAAGGGCCCCATCTGGCGCTCAAGCTATAAAGCTTATTGTACCGCACTCCTTATTCTCAAAACAGTACTCTGCACCCGCCACCATAACAGAGTGTTTTTGGATCTCGGTGGGTTTTTCGTTGTTACCAAAGTCCTGGCACACATTAAATGACGTCCTACTTTATAACTGGCAAAGTGACACCATTATCGCTCACAAGTTTTAGCAAATTATCCTTTGTTAAAGCTCCTTCGGCTTTAACGAACATATTCTCATCACGTATCTCGTGCTTCGTCCTCGATTTTGTTCAAAATGCAAACTTTTCGACATTCTGTTCAACACTATTATATTAAATTTATATTGAATTTATTTTTTTACCTGGGCCCGGCATAATTTAATTTTCATTTTCAATGCTATTTTTTTAAGATTATAACGAAGCTTAAAATAAAAACTACGCGTTCCATAAAAAATGATTAATAACGAATTTGAAGCACTTTTGTGGTGAATAAATTTCTCTCCTTTATTTTTTTTCGTAGTTTGTGTCTTTTGCCTCAAAAATTCAATTTCTTTTACGTTTTATGTTCTTTCTTACGAATAAAACAAAACCAACTCCTTTTTTCTAGTAGTCGCCCCCCAGTATTGGGTCCCCGGCCGCGCCCCTGGGTAACCAGTCCGCTACTGTCTTAATCCATTTGAAAATAAAAATGACCTTCGAGTTTTTTTATATTAACTTGCTATATATGCACACCACTTTTTTAACGCAATTTAAGACCTCCTGAAACCTATACTCTACTAGCTTATATGAATGTAGAATGGAAAATGATCAGGTCACAAATTGTCAATAGTAAGAGATAACTTCCTACACCCTACAATATAGACTTCACAACAGATTGCGAGATAGTAAAACCAAACACCTCGTACCATATGTTTCTCCGTAAATGCATCCCTGTATTATACTTAGCGTTGAGTAGCTATCATAAAGGCAAGCTCTACATTCATGTACTATAGACCAATGTGGCTTTAAAAATATGCCATTTGGAAGTACCAGTAGTGATTAAAGAAGCATAAAGTATACTAAATCGGAAACTAAATACGAGAATGGTACATAAAAAGCAGACGTTGCAGCATTTTAAGCTAATCATATAATTATTCATTTAAATAATTTTAACAATAGAAACGCATTGTTTTGATAAATCTATAGATCTCTCTTTCAGTGGAAAAAAATTTAATTTCCGATTTTTTGCAATTACTGCCTTTTCCTTAGAATGGTAGATTTTCAATACAATATTTTTCCGAAGAATATTACATTTACGCGTTTAAATATAAAATCATATTAATGAAAAAGAAATAAAGATTATATTGATTGTAGTAAAAAAAACAACACATTTTCTCCTTTTTAAATTTAGCGAGATGATAAAGTCTGTGATCGGGAGGGGGGGGGGGGGGGGGGGGGGGGGGGGGTAATTTGTATGCAGTTAAATGCCCTTAAAAGAAAGCATAATTATCTGATTCTGCAGCGCAGTGGCTAGAATTTTGAATTTTTGATTATAAGGGTTCAGAACTGAGATATGCTACAAAATAAATGTTTTTTTTTCTCTCTGTAAAATTCTTTATACTCAACTGAATTTGAAAGTTTCCCTAAATGTGCATGTCCCAGCTTTACGTAAATTTTAAGGAATAGTTCCATAATCAATTTTCTGCGCGTACCATAGCAAATCTACGTCTAGATATTGGCCCCAATGCTCGACAAGCGATTGTAAAACAAATTAAATCGGTTGGAATGAAGTGCCGAACTGTTGATCCTTCGCTAATCCATTGCTTATAACGATGGTAGTAATATATAATGAATATATAACGATGAACGTACGAATAACGCCGACAATATGCAAGACTGCATGAACCATTTGAAATTTCCGGCACGACTAGCGTGAATATTATTAAAAGTCATTGCTGACATTAAAACATGATTAATTGATTAAAAAACGTGAGAGTACTTTTTTAAAAAGAGAAAGAATTTATCAAAGTTTGTACATTGACTTCAGCTTATGGCAAAACCTAGTGTACTTCACACAAAAATATAAAATTTATAAAGCGACGATTTTCGACGATTTTCGACGATTTTCGACTATTGAATTTCAATATTCTTCTACCTTCATGCAGTCTTCCTAACCCTCTCTGAAAATAAAAGGACTACATGTTACATTTTCCCAAAAAAAATTATCCAACAAAAGTTTCCGACAACAAAGTTCAGCAACTATTATCCGCTTCGCTATAATGCCGCCTCCCTATAATCTATAGCTGAATATATGTAGTAATAAATGGCGATAGATACAACACTTGAAGTAATAGTAGCGTACTGTAGATGCGTTCTGCTTCTGAAACTTTTCGTTAAGACTAGGGATTCGAACGAAATTAAGGGGCATTTTCAGATATTGGCCAATTATTTCTTAAAATTTCATATAATTAACCTGAAAATGATGCGAAATGTGAAAAGTCACTAAAAAAATGCAGCTACGGAGGCACATTGTCAAATTTGTGTTTTGTTAAAGTTTTATGTGGAAAGAAACAAAAAGGAACGTAACGAAAGTTTCGTTACGTTCCTTTTCGTTCTTTTTAATGTAAAATACGATTAACACATAATTTTGACATTTTGTCTTAATGGGATAATTATGCTTCTATAATTTTTTAGGCATAGCTTAGTTTTTAGCCAAATTCTTTTAAATTTATCGGAATCATTGGCAAATATCCAAAAATGCCCCTGAATTTCATTCGAATCCCTGGTTAAGACGTGTTACCATAATTGTTTATACTTATAAAACTGAAAATACAATTAACTAATCGTCATTGTTCGAGAATTGGATATTTGTGCCAAAGCGCCAATTGACAGATCCAGCAAAATGACATAAGACAAAAAGACAGATTTCTGGAAATTGACCAAAGATTGCGACACTTCTGTTGCCAGAAGTATTAACCAGAACTGTTTTAACCAGAAAAAATCAACCAAAGTTTATTAACTAGAATTCTCTAGTCATATTAATCCTAATTTGGGATTAAAATAACTAGAAATTTTTGAACCAAACGCTTCCAGTAACTTTAACTAGAATTTTTTTAAGTGTTGAATTTAAGCTGATAAAATTATAGAAAGCATCAAGGCTTCATGAGATACGAAAAAAATGTAAAACGTATTTGTCCCGAGTTTTGGTCGCTTAAGGATCTTTAAATGAGTCTTTATTTCGCTTAATCCACTATACGTAAAAAATTATGCTATTGTTTACGCTGGGCAGCCGGCGAATCCAAGCCGGTATAATTGCATCTAGATTGTTTGATAAAATTTGTACGTTTAACAATTCATGCTTTTAGACATAAAGTGGGTCAAGCGAAACCAATTCTCTTGACACAAATCCCAATAAAAAACTTTAAAAAAATATATATCATAATCACCAACGCCCCGGCACTCACACAGCACCCCAATCAAGGCAAAAATATATAAGATAAAATAAAAATAATTTAAAAATAAAATAAAAATAAAATAACAATAAAAATAAAATCGAAATAAAATTAAATTAAAAAAAAAATCAAAATAAAATAAAACGAAAATAAAATTTGCTGCCAGCAGGAACAGCACACCTGCCACGATGCTATCTCACTGATATTATCAGTGGATGACGGAGAAATGGCCAGACAGATTAGAGTGGACAGTTGGTCAATATAATGTTGCTTATGAAAGTCTTGTTGACAGAAAGAAAATATTATTGCCACCACTCCATATAAAACTAGGGTTAATGAAGCAATTTGTGAAAGCCCTAAACACTGAAGGAGAATCTTCCAATTAGATCAGATCTACATTTCCGCATTTAAGTGATGCCAAATTTAAGGAAGGTATTTTTGTGGGGCCTGATATAAGAAAACTTATCAAAGATGATGACTATCAAAACCATGACATCTATTGAAAAGGATGCATGGTTGAGTTTCAAAGATGTTGCACAGAAATTTGTAGGGAACAATCGAGATCCAAAATTTAATACTATTGTATCTAGTATGTTAAAGAATTTTAAAAGATTAGGTTGTTTAATGAGTATGCAATTACATTTTCTCAAATCTCATTTGGATTATTTCACAGAAAATTTTTGAGCATTCAGTGAAGAAATGGGCGAACGCTTTCATTAAGACTTTCACTAAAAAAGGCAACATTATTAAGGTCGATGCCATGTAAGAATGATGGCCGACTATTGCTAGTTTTTGCAAAGAAATAATAATGACCCTACTAGTCATAAACGAATTTTTCTTCAACGATCGTTTGACATGAAGCGAGAACGTTTCCATAAGAAAACTAGCAAGCAGTTTCACCTTTATTGTACATACAATCGTAATTCTTCTCTTAACTGGCTGGGCAATTGTAAGTCTTGCCCTGACTGTCTGGACGATTCAAAGTCTTGCCTTGACTGACTGGGCGATTCAAAGTCTGGCCTTGACTGGCTGGGCGATACAAAGTCTTGCCTTTATTGGCCTGACAATTCGAAGTCTTTCCTTGATTGGCTGGGTAATCTAAAGTCTTTCCTTGATTGGCTGGACGATCTAAAATCTTGCGTTAATTGGCTGGAAAACAATAAGTACTTCTTTGCGTAGCTGGACAATCCCAAGTATTGCCTTAACTGAATGGACAATCGTAAGTCTTTCCTTGATTGGCTGGGTAATCTAAATTCTTGTCTCAATTGACTGGAAAATATTAAGCACTTCCTTGCTTAGCTCGACAATCGCAAGTCTTGCCTTAACTGGCTGGGCAATCGTAAGTCTTGTCTTGCCTGGCTGGACGATAAATGTCTTGCCTTTATTGGCTGGGAAATCCAAAGTAAATTTACAATATTAAATGAATCATAATAGTAAATTTTTTTTAAAGCCCTGTTTTCCAAATTCGCTTTTCTAGGAGTTATAACAAAAAACTGAGCCAATCGAAAAGGAACCTCCGAAAACGCCTCAGATAACATTTTCAAGGTACAATGGCATACCATCTCGGCGTTAATGGGTTCATACGCTAAATTGAAAAATTTCACTTCAAGGTTAGCTCACTTGTAGTGCGTAAATTAATTATTTCACGAAATGTAAACGACTAAATTCGCTGCTCCCAGGGTTAGGTGGGTTAGCTTGCTAATGATTTGGTAGGGGTGAATTCTGGGTTTAGATGGATTAGCAGGTAGGTGGGTTAACCCACTTCATTATTCCAAGAAAAATATGCGGCTAAACTTATTGTTCCCAGAGTCAGGTGGGTTAGCATTCTTGTGGCTTGTTAGGGGTGGTTTCTAGCCCTAGGAAACGGCTTCCGTAGAAATGAAAAGACACGGGTTTCATATTTTTTATTGTTTTATCAATGTGCAAAGTTTGATTCCAAACGACTGTGAGCTTTTTTGTTGGTATTTTGTGCGAGATCCTTTGTTCTTTTTTAAAGCCCTAAATTGTGGCCGCCATATTGGATCTTCTAGGGGTTACAACAAAAAACTGACACCGGCAATAGAAAGGGCACGCCCGAAAACGCCTGAGATAATATTTTGAAGAAGAAATATCGTACCGTCAGCAATAAAGAATGCGTTGTATAAATCTGAACACCACATCGCTATTGGGTTAAAACGCTAAAATAACAAATTACAATTTACAATATTTTGGTGAAAAATAAAGATATCCTAAAATAAATCCAAGTAGGTTTGAAAGAAGAAGATTAGTACTTTCAAATTCCTTATTAGCTTTGTGGTAGACATTTTTTTGTACAGTTACATAACCTCAAAAACAGCTAAAAACGCGTCTTTGCACTTTTAGGTTAGGATATTTTGAAAACCTGACATACAGGAGCAATTTTGAGCTCGGATTCGGATTCAGCGCATCAAAGTCCTTACGAAATGTTAGGTCTGGTCTCTGGCTTTTGACTTTTGTCAAACTTTGTCGGCCTATGTTTTTAAAGAAAAAACCAGTCCAGCTACCAAAGACAATGTAATGGGACTGTGAAGCAGTGGGCAAAATGGGCAAATGAGCAATGTGAAGATTTTTCAAAATAATCAAGGAAAAAGACATTCAACCGTTAGCCCGCCACTTAAACGTGATCTCTAACACGGAAAGATTTCTAGCAAAAAACGAATTTTATTACCTACGCATAACACGTCATAAAAGCGTCGCCGGCTTAGTGAGCGAGCTAGGGATCGAAGAGTGTCTGCGCCGTAGATCGGCTAGCACATACAGCGAATGTGAACATTAGAATGCTCACAAAATGCGCAGTAGCCTTTCGCGCAGTCCGTCTTATTTTGTTTTATCAATGTGCGAAGTTGGGTTCCAAACGACTGCACGCTTTTTTATTGGTATGTTGTGCGGGATCCTTTGTTCTTTTTTAAAGCCCTAAATTGTGGCCACCATATTGGATCTTCTAGGGATTATAACAAAAGACGATCGCTAGCAATAGAAAGGGCACCCTCGAAAACCCCTGAGATAATATTATGAAGAAAAAATATCGTACCGTCAGCAATAGAGAATGCGTTGTATAAATCTGAACACCTCAGCGTTAATGGGTTAAAACGCTAAAATAAAAAATTTCAAATTACAATATTTTTGTGAAAAATAAAGATATCCTAACACTTTCAAATTTTATATTAGCTTTGTAGTAGACATTTTTTTGTACAGTTACATAAGCTCAAAAACAGCTAAAAAAACGCGTTTTTTGCACTTTTAGGTTAGGACATCTTGGGAACCTGACGTACACGAGTAATTTTAAGTTCGGATTCGGATTCAGCGCATCAGAATCCTTCGGAAATTCGATTGACAGGGAAATGCCACATCCCAAAAGTGGTTATTTTACTGAATCAATAAGTAACCTTTAACTGATTGTCAGTTTGATTTATTTCCATTCATCGCCAAGTAAGAATCGAATTTGTAATTTAAATAATTTCTGAAAGAATTTTTTTACATGCATACTGAACTATAAGTAGTTCTATCACCTTTTAAAAAAGGTAGCAAGACGTTACTTTTAAATAACAAAACACTCATCTTGCTCACTGGAAGATTGCCTGCAATCCCATTTCTTGTCTTTATTGAAAGCTCAGGGTAAGTGCTTTTAATTTCGTAACCGTAGTCAAAATTCTGCATTTTCGCACGTGTATTACAAAGTTCTATTTATTTTTTAGTCCCTTTTGTCAGCGGAAGCGCCAGGCAGTAGTTGGCATTGCAGTATTATCGAGATATCATATTTCTACAATATGACATAAAGTTTTAAGAGAAGGTGGTTTTTGTATTATCAACATAAAAATATTTATTTCGAAGCTTAAATGTGATTTTCAGAACTGAGGTAAAAGATAGTAAAATTAAATATTTTGTTGTGGAATGGGATCAAGAATAAGAAGGCTAAAGATTCTGGAAAGCAGCTTCCGTCTTTTAAAAAGACATACTTTTTACTGGTTTGCTTTAGACTGCCTAATTATACACATCTTCACCTATAGTCCAGTCAAATTAGACTCATGATTGAAATCAGTCAAATTAAGGATGGAACCACCTTTAAATCTAACGAACAACCCCCGATAATTGTTTTTTAGCGATTTTTTTGAAAAGGGTTCATCTAACGACAACAATATTTCAGTAAAAAAAACAGTACATAAAATAATAAATAAAAAAAGTTATCTTCATTTTTGTTGTGCGGGTCACAGTTCCTGAGTAATCCACCCTTTAAGTAGAATTGTAGATCAGAAAATTCTTTAGAAACATTGCTCAATAATTTGTTGTTATTTAAACAATTCATCATTGTAGACTCATTTGTTGAAAAATTTATTAAAGACTATATATCTATATGTGTGCTTGTGTGCGTATGCGTAATGTATTAAGTAATTAATAAATACCATTTTCAATATTTTTTAACAATAAAATTAATTTATAAGCGCCTCAAAAAGGGGTGGGTTTACGGTGAAAATATTTAGGAGTATAATTGTAGAGCAGACAATTACCTAGAAATATTGCTGATTATTTTGTCTTTATTCAAACAATTATAGACAATATCAGCATTTTTCCCAAAATGGATCAGTGACACATTTCCACACCACCTATGAGGTAGAGTTTGTAGTGCGTTTTTTTATGTGATTTCCCCTGGAAACGTTACGGAACATTTCAATCCAGATTTTATGCATCCAGAAAGTTTAGCGAATCCTATTTTACAGGAACAAACGATGAAATTCATTATGGTCGGCTTTACACCAACAAGTAGAAGGTTAGCTACACGCGCGTAGAACTGAGGGATAGAGCTAAACTTTCGTCCAGAAAAGATCGCGAAGGAAGCGTTGCAAACTTTAAGTTTGATGACCTACGTTACCGAAAGTTTTGGCAGTGGCTCAAAATAGAATATATAAGATAGAGATAAAGTTGTAATAAATTGGGATGTCAAGATCAGAAATAAGGTAAACACATTAACAACCTAATGCACTTCATATAAACATTGTGTATATTTTTAGAATAAGTACATAAGGTTATTAATGAAATGTGAACTGAGAATTATTTGCGAAGCAAATATAACATAATATTTATGCATCGACAGGCGAGTGAGAACTAGAGGGCAACCACACCCAGTCACCCTGAAGCTTATCCCTGCCTAAGCTGATCTGACCCCCACTTAGTATGCTAAAAAAGAGTGACTAATTATCGTTGTCATCAAACATCCTTCCTCAACGATAATTTCCGGCTGCCCCTTTTTACCTTTATGAGAGTCCACACTTTGACCTTAAAGTAGAAAATTTAATATTATTTAGTGGCTTTGTTAATAAATCAGCTGCTGAACTTCTTATTGGCTAATAACTTCAGGCAACCTTGATTATCCTCCAATATCTTCGTTGAAGAACTTTGACCTTCTCCAAAATCTTTAAGTAGTTGTCGCAACCAAATAACTTCTTGGCAAGCTTCTGCAAGTGCAATATACTCCGCTTCTGTTGAGGATAGAGCGACACAGTCTTGCTTCTTACCCGCCCAGCTTTTTAAACCCCCTATAAACTTAAATGAGTATCCACTGTTGGATTTTCTATCAGCACTGTCTTGAGCCTAATCAGCATCCGCATACCCAATCAATGAATTTTCATCTCTGTTCTTGAGGTTTCCAAGCTTTACTCTTAGCTCTTTCGTTCCCTTAAGGTATCTTGCTATCTTTTTTGCTTCATTCCAATCTGTCTTCGTTGCAACCACGTTATGTGGACTTAAAATGGACACACTCACTGAAATATCTGGCCTTGTTTTGACAGCCATATATAAGAGCTTTCCTATGAGCTTTCGATAAGAGTGATTATCGTGGAAAGAATCTTCATTTTCCCTTGCTTTTATATATCCTGCATCCAATGGAATCTTTGATTCCTCCGCGTCTTCCAGTCCAGTTGATTTCAACATACTTTCAATGTATTGAGATTTGCTTACGCTGAAAATTCCTTCCTCGTCTTGATCAACTTGAATTCCGAGATAAGGACGCAATTTACCCAAATTAATTAGCCGAAAATGTTGCCCTAGTGCTTCACCTGTTTTAAGTATCTGATCTTCTTGTTTGCTTGCAATAATCAAATCATCAATATAACTAATGAGATAAATTTTTCCCTTTTCTGTAGTTTTTACATATAAACAAGGATCAGCTTTTCCTTGAATAAAACCATTTTTTTAAAAGTTTTATGAAGCTTTTCATTTAAAGCTTTAGCAGCTTGCTTTAAATCATATAAAGATTTATTTAACTTACATACCATTGTTCCTTACCTGGAATTACAAATCCTTTTGGTTGCTTAATAAAAACAGTTTCCTTTAAATCTCCGTTCAGGAAAGCTGTTTTCACATCATTTTTCGACAACCGTTTAGGTGCCATTTTTCTTTAAGGACTCTATTTCTTCTTTATTAACTAATTATCAGCCATGCTTGTTTGAACTCTGCATCGCTTCTTTGAAATTTTTTGGTTCTACGTAATCTTGTAGAACAGTATTCAAACCTGCTAAATACCTGTCTGGTGATACACGTTTATTGTTTCGATTTGATCGTCTTACTCCTATGTCCTGAATTTCTTCTGAGATGACCTAATCATTATCGCTGCTTGAATTTTTATATTCTTCTGCTTCCTGATAATCCTGATCACTGTATTTATGTTTAATGTTTTCCTCTTCAGTGTTTTCTTTTTCAGTGTTTTCTTCTTCATAATCTTCATTAACTTCCCATAGATCAGCTGCTACTTCTACCTTTATTCCCTCGATGAGCTTTTCTTTCTCAGGTTCGACTTTTTGCTTCCTCGTATTATCCAAAATAACATCTCGGCTAATTGTGACATACTTCGTTTTTGTTTCCAGCAGACGATACGCTTAGGATTATTTAGTGTATCCCACAAAAACTTATTTTTCTGCTTTCACATCCAGATTTCTTCGTTTTTTCTTAGGGATGTGCACATGAGCTGTACAATCAAAGATCTGTAAATTTTTCACATTAAGTTTTCTGGAATACCATAATTCGTATCACGTTTTGTCATTGCTCCTGGTTGATAGCCTATTCTGCAAATAATTTGCAGTATTCACTGCTTCTTCCCAGTACTTGTTGTGCAAATCGCGTCGATGAACATGCATCTGGCCATTTCCAATAGTGACCTATTTTTCTTTCTGCCACTCCGTTTTGTCGTGGTTAGTAAGCAGCAGTATACTGTACACGGATTTCTTCGCCTTTTAATTACTGCCTCACCTAGTAGTTGACATACTCCCTTCCTCGATCAGACCGTATAACTTTAGGCGTCTTTTAAAATTGTGTCTTTCCGAATTCTATAAATTCTTAAATTAGACCCTTTACCTCGCTTTTATACTGCATCAAATAAATTTCTGTACAACGTCTATAATCATCTATTAAAGTAAGAATATACCCTTTATTTCCCGGCGTCACTGTCTGCATGGGTCCACACACATCCGTGTGTATTAAATCAAACGTTGTTTTTGGAAAAAGCTTTCGCGCCCTTTTTCCCTTTATACAGCATTCACACTGCTTTCTGATTTCGCAATCCTTTATTTTGATTTCTTCTGCGAGATTTTTCTTTTCCAAATCCTTTACTGCTTCTGGATCCCTGTGTCTAAATCTTCTGTGCCATGCATGTTGGCAATAGTTATACTCTTCTTCAGTTTCCACTGCATTCGCTGATTCAATTTTCTGTAATTTGTTTAAGTTTCCGCACCGCTTTTCAATTAAGAATATTTTTCCTTTGCTTAGAACTGCACATTCAAATTCGCTGAAGTTTACTTTAAATCCGCCATCTGTGACTTTACTTACAGAAATTAAATTATCATCAAGGGACGTGGCATACCGTATATTTTTTAACTTGACGTTGGCCAGATTGCCTTTTTCATCTAGGCTTTTTGATGTAACTGACCCCGTCCCAAGCACGTCCATGGCTGTATGTTTCTTGGCACGTGAACTTTCATGTTTGCTAGTGTGAAATTTGAGAATAATGATAGACTGTGAGTCATGTGACTTGACGCGCTGGAGTCTATATACCAAAAATTTTTATCTGTACTACTCTCCAGCGTCAAGAAACAAAAATTCACCGAATCGCCGGTATCCGCAGCTTTATTCGAATTTTCTATCTTTATTTTCCAGGCTGAATATTTTCGGAAGTCTTTCTTTAAATGTCCTGGCTTTTTGCAAAAGAAACACGATACTTGTTTTTCCTTATTTTCTTTATTCAGCGACGTTTTCATTGCTGTTTCACTTCACAAATTACTTTCTGGAATTCCTTTTCGCCTTCTGTATTCGTCTAATAATTTTCCCTTAACGAAAGATACAGTTAGTTCACTTCCTTTTGTGGACTCTGAAGCTGTGAAGAGTAAAGAATATGATTCCGGCAAGCTAATAAAAATCATAGAAACCACCATATCCTCATCCATAGTTCTACCTATTGCAGCTAGTTTTTCAACTTAATCTAGCATTGTATTTAGGTGTTTTTCCATATCTCCGTCTTCTGATAGCCTTAGATTGCATAACCGCTTTAAATAAAATACCTTACTTGATACTGTAGATTTTTGATGATAATCTTTAATTGAATTCCAAGCTGTAAGTGCAGTCTACGAGTTCCTCAGGTGGATCAGTTAATCGTTTCCCACAAGAAGACCAATTTTCGCTCGAGCTCTGGCATCTTTCTCCTTCCAGATTTCGGATGGATTTTCAGGAGTCTCTGCACTAATGACTTCCCAAAGATCATAAGAAGTCAGTAACAATTCTAGTTTACATTTCCAGATCTGGTAGTTTTCGCTGTTCAGTTTCTCAGTCCTGTAATAGGTACCTGTAGATTCACTCATGTTTGTAACTTTGATGCATACACTTTAGTTTCACTTCTCTCACACTTTAGTCACTTTATTATGGTCTAAACTGACACTTCAGTTTCTTTGTTTGTCTAAACCGACACTTTAGTTTCTTTGTCTAAACAGACACTGTTTATTTCTGATTTTTGTCAAACTGACACCATCTACAACTTTAATTTACTTTACACATTCTCTATCTCTATGAATACTGATATTGAAACCTAGGATTGATCCCTGGGCCCATAACCTGTTGGCAGTGGCTCAAAGTAGTATATATAAAATTGAGATAAAGTTGTATTAAATTGAGATGTTAAGATCAAAAATAAGGTAAACACATCAACAATACAATGCACTTCACATGGACACTTTATATATTTTTAGAATAAGTACATAAGGTTATTAATGAAATCTGAACTGAGAATTATTTGAGAAGCATATATGACATAATCTTTATGCATCGACAGGCGAGTGAGAACTAGAGGGCAACCCGACCCAGTGACCCTGAGGCTTATCCCTGCCTAAGCTGATCTGACCCCCACTTAGTATGCTAAAAAAGAGTGACTAATTATCGTTGTCATCCAACAGAAAGTTTTGATTAGATGGCGTATTTGACTTTTATGAGTTGGCAACACTTCTTTCACTCTATTTCCGAGGCGAATGTTTCGCTCCCCCTGACAGTTGTACAGTCTGTCAAGTTAAAGCGTGGGTGGCTTTACTCGCAGTCGGTAAGGTGTATCGACATGATTTTGGTGTCAAAATATTAAGAAGAGCTCCCTCT
>NC_046657.1:138521494-138547883 GCF_010883055.1 Belonocnema kinseyi | reverse complement strand
AGGATTATTTATTTCATATGACTTTTTAATAAAATTAAACAAAAAGCATAAAAAACAAAATAACTACGTCTAAAGAAATATTCATAAACCAAACTATTTTTTGTCAACAAATGAGTTCTGCGTTTTCCCTGCTGTAAATAGTTCTTCACCTTAAAATTTCTCTACAAGAGAGAAAACCCTAGGTATATTAAATGTGTATGTACATAGCAGTGCTTTCATCCAACTTTAGACAAAAAATATCTCTGGGATTCACTGTGATATTAGCACCGTTTTAAATTTTCTAATGCATTAAACTCTAATACAGTTTCAGAATATACTGCATAGTAAGTGGCTTCTTATTCCATAGATATCACTTTGCTCTCTTAGGAAATAAACTGACTTTGAAATTCGATTTCTATTCTATTAATTACCTTTATTCGAACCTCAGGTGTTCGACTAGAATTCCAAGGTTCAATATGTCGAAGATAGAAAATTCCGGATGAATTACTCAAAGCCTTAATCTACTTTGGTTTCTCTAGGGAACGTCGGACCAAAATCAAAGTCACATCTGTGATTCCCAGATACGACGGCACGATCCGTTCCGGGAGAAGATTGATGACCTGCTTAAAGGCTTTCTCTCGACTCTTTTCGTTCCGCCTGACGAAAACGGGGTTATACTACTTGGTGTAAATAAGACAAATTCTGCTCAGACAGGTGCAGCTGAAAAATGCACTGTCTCCCGAATTATTTTTGAGTTGGAGATAAATGTTTCATGTAACTTTCGTGGAAAATTAAATCTAAGATACCGGCTTCAACCAAAAATCGATTTAGCTCAAACAATAATAAAGAAACAATCAAAGAAGAATCAGAACTGCACAACGTTTATAAATTTAGTTATTTTCAAAACTAATAGTCCTATAGAAAAAGAAGCGTATTGTTGAATTCGTAATATTCATAATTCTAAGATTTTATGTAATTACGCAACAAAAATATTTTAAACAATCAAAATGTTCATAAATTTAGATTTTTCTATCAATAATAAAAGGAACAATCAACAAATCAAATCGACGAAAAGAAATGAGTTTGAAGAGTTAAATATTCAGTACCGACCCTTGGAAAACCCGCCTTCCCGCTATGTGCCCTGAAAGAGCTAATTATGCGATTACACGTGAATCAATAAGCTCATTTGAAACTTGCTTTTGTTTAAAATGCTAGCATAGCAATGAATACTTCAATTACCAGCACTAAAGATTCAATTTTTCACTTCCACTTTCCTCCATGTGCGATTGCTTAATTTATTGTTGCGTCATTTTTAGACAATTGTTTATACGTTATGGACAAAGTCATTGAGTTGAATAGTCCCGATACGGCGATGAAGCATCAACTATTTCTAAATTTAGCATATTTTGAACTTTAATAAAGTTTGATTTTGATAATAACATGATGGAATAATATTAGGTTTATCTATGTAACGAATTATCTACTGCACGTGATTAAATAAATGTTGCGAACGTTACATTTCGGCCAGAAAATATTTTAACCTTTTGTTTTTTGTTTTATGTATTTAAATTCTTTTTGTCCAAAAAGAAGCTTATTTTTGTATCACAAATTTTAGTTAAAAATTTTATATATTATTATTTAATTATGAAAAAAGCGTACGGTGGATTTAGGCGAATACTTGATAATACATTTATCTCACGCTACGCGCTCGGGCTTTGTATATTCGCCACACTTGTGCACAAACTTTTTAATACTAAAGGTAAAAGCATCGACAACAGTAATTTGTTAATTGTGAATTCTATTTTGTTAAAGCTCCTTCGGCTTTAAAAAAAGCTACACGTTGTTTACAATCTTCAAGTAGAGAACAAGCTTAGGATTTTACGCTAGACGTTTATTTGAAAACGTTTCACTTCTGCTCATCGCTAGAATATTATATCTTGACATCGCCACACTAGCGGCTTGGGTGGATCATTCGGGCACCGACTAGTTCTCCGACAATTTTGTACACGGGATGCAACATGTGCGACCTAAACAATCACTGGAAAATTATTTATGACTCTTCTCAGTATAATGGCTATTCATAGTAAAAACAGAAGGTTAAACGCGTTTCATGTAAAAATGCCGGGGGTAATCTCGCCACACAAAAAATCAAAATTGGTATAGGTAAAATAAAAACAAAATGAATGATTGTTCATTTCATCCTTGCCGTACTTCAGTTTTTTGTTTGGCGAAATTAACAATTTAATTATAATTTCTGTAGCCCCAGTGGATATTTTCTTCGCGCACTTGCAAATTAAATCTGATACAGATTTTCTTAAACATATCTACGTACTACTTTCCATTTTCTTTCTCAATCTACAAGTATTATGAGTTTGAAACTTTTACTATCCAATATGGGCTGCTTTCTCCTAAATGCTAACCTGAGCTTCAGATAAACAGGTATTTGAATATGAGATTCCGGAGGCAGCCCTAAGGTTCGTGGACCGTCCCAAAGGCAGACAGTGAGACGGGCACCGTCACGGTAGATACTGGCGAGATCCTGGAGCATAAAACCCTCGGTTCGTTGCAAGTGGCTTGTCAGCATGTAACGAAAAGCACACTCACCAGGATAGCAGTGCTCGAGGAAATGAGAGAGACAGAGAAAAAGCATAACCAGAGCATACCTTAGTTGTCCGCTCGTAAAGTAACCCCGTATGCCCGGAGTGCGTGCCGGGTCTCTCTCGTCTCCGTCTCCACGGTGTTTGTTAAACTGGAGGAATATGCATGAGAGGCACCCGCTGGAGAGTTATGCTACGGTGACCTTATAACGGTGGATGCAAAACTTAAATATGTATACTCTACTCGGCATTTGAGTCAGCGGTAATTAGACAATTCGGGCCGATTAATGGGCTGTGATCTAGAGCACTCATCAAAACAAGAAGTCATACATTTCTCTTATTTCACCGAAAGTCAGAAAAAACATTATGCAAACGCTCTTAATTCATCAAGTAGTTTCATTTAAATTTGCGCATGCTGTCAAGGAGACTTCAAGAGATATTCACAGCTCTATGTTTATGCAATTTCATAATTCTGGTAGTCTAAGAGCTCAGTTATGTCTTTGTATGGTTTTGTCCTATCTCCTTATTGAAAGGAACC
The DNA here is from genome assembly GCF_010883055.1 of Belonocnema kinseyi. NCBI lineage: Eukaryota > Metazoa > Arthropoda > Insecta > Hymenoptera > Cynipidae > Belonocnema > Belonocnema kinseyi. The sequence continues at coordinate 138,544,769 of NC_046657.1, read as the reverse complement.
AATGTTGCTTTTGGTCAGATCAATACCAATATATGTCAGAGGTAAAGAAGGAAAGCACGATAGCAGATGGATGTTTCCGTGATATGAATGCTTATTTTTGTACAATCACCTATTTGGCAGCTTTATGATAAAGGGAACACTGTGGCTTTCATCTCGGATTAACGCCCACCCAAGAAAGGAATTAATAGTATAGGGTATGGAATATAATCATATTTTACACATTTATAAGATTTAAAAAAAAGTGAAAAATAATTCTTCAAAAAAAGTGTAATTTCCATTCCACTAAAACTTGGGGTATGAAATTGTTGTAGCTATTTCGATATAGGATTTCAGCTTGATATGATTCGCTTTAGATGATCAACCAAATTTAAGGAGCACAACTTCAGGGTATACTAGCATCACTGTGCATGGCAGAATGACAAGATTGTATTTCCGAACGCTAACCGCGAAGGAAAGCTGTTTTTCCAAATGAGAGTTTTATTTGGAGTTTAGAGATACTTATTAAAAATTTAAAGAACGTGATTGATGGCGTTAATAATCGTTCAGGTGTTTAAGATACATCTTGTTCGAGGAAGTTTTCTTCATAACTAAAATTTCAGACCTCATCGGTTTTCGAAGGTGTCGTTATTTAAATAAGTAAACCGGCAGTCTAGGTGTTTAGAATAAGTATTTTTCGGGTAAGTTGTGTTTTAACTAAAATTTAAAATGTTCAAGTTTTTCAAGGTCTCATCATTTCGGCAAGTAAACCCAGTAGTCTAGGTGTTTAAAATACATATTCCTTGAAACGGCAAATGTGAATAAAATTTTAATCATGAAAGCACCTTCCTGGAAGATAATGTATCTGAATACCTGGACTATCAGATTTACTTCACAGAAAAAGGAGACATTGGGTTAACTTAAATTTTAGTTCTGAATACACCTTTCTCGGATGAGTTGTATTTTTAACACCAAAACTACCAGCTTTACTTTTTAGAATGTCTAAACCCTCGAAATTCGGTTGAAGAATCGTAAATTTCTATCGGAAGCAAAACTTCCTCGGGGAAGATATATTTAGAATACCTGGACTACCAAACTTACATTTTAGAATGACATGACCTTCGAAGAATGATCAGAGTAGCTAAATTACGGTTCTGAATACTCTGCGGTTGTCGATTTTCGAAAAACCTTTCTCTCTGCCAAATTTAACTACTAAAAACACAGGCCAATAAAGGTCAAGTAACGGAAACTCTAGAATACTTTTCAGAAGGATTTTGGTGCGCTAAATCGGAATCTAGCTTTAGAATTGTTCCATTAAGTCAGGTTATCGATATATTTTAACGCAAGTGTATAAAAAACACTTGTTTCGACATACTTCAGGTTATGTAATTAAATTAGGTAATTTTACCCCACCCAACTAGTAGAAACACCTTAAATTTTAAGTCCTCTTTCAAATGCCGTTGAGTTTGCTTAAATATATATCTTTTTCATCGAGATATCCTGATTTAAAATTTGTGTCTCACATATCTACTTGAATGCAAGCCAAAACAGGCTACAAATCATCTCTTTCAGCGTATTTTCCTAAATTCGGTTATTTTTAGAAAATTGAATTTATAAGTATTTTAGGAGTCGCAAGTCGTCGGATTTATAAAATTCAAAATGGCGGATCCAATATAACGGAGAAAACTTTTAAGCTATAGCAGGGGTCATTTTGAATTTTCTACAACCGGCGATCAGAAATCAGATTATCATATCTCGATGACAAAAAAGGTATTTAAGCAAACTCGACGGCATTTGAAAGAAGAAGACTTCTACTTTACCGAAACAAAAATTTCATACCCACCAACTGGAAACATTAATGACTTTTTGTTTATAAAGCATATTCTGGGGCTATTTTCATACCTTAACCAACCAAGCATAGGCATAATACTTTTTTAGTAACGAAAATCACTAGAGATTTTTTATCCAACTGCTGCGACTTGAAATCACTTTAAAATAAGTAAAGGAAGCAAGTATAGCAAGAATATGTCATTGAATTAATATTAAGGGATGTTTTAACATCCCTTTAACATTGAAAGTAGGAAAAGAGCATTCTCTAATGAACACAAACGCAAGGGATATTTTGATTAAAATATCCCGGTAGAAAATGACTCGTATATATATTAGCTATGTATAATAATAATATTATTAATAATCACACCATCCTGAAAAAACCTGGTCTTTTCTTAGGACTTGATCCAGGTCGCCGGGAGAAAAGACTAGGTCTGTCCTAGATTTAGACTTATACTTAAAACCTATGTTAAAACGTAGGTTCATGTGCGCTGCTTTTTTTTTGTTTTTAAAGAAAGAAAGTTAGTGACAAGCGACGGCCACCTCGCAAATTAATTCGTCGTTTCAAGTTGAGGCATTCTCAAATCCCTGGTGAATATTTACAGTAGCGAAAAAAGGTAGCAATAGCGTTGCACACCCACCAAATCCGGAACTAATACTCACAAAGGGTCGGCGCGACTGAAGTGGCATTCGTAGCGGGAAATTTTAATTAGCATCCAAGTAGGCAAAATATATTAGGTTTAAATTTAGTTTCAATACTGTGCATGTTTTAAACATTTAATTTCTGATATTAAATTTCAATCGGCGAGATCTAAACAGAAAATTCAAGGACCATATCCATTTCAAATCAGATAGGGTTCTACACTTGAAATAGCAGGATCACTGGGAGACGAAATATGTTATTTTTTAGAAAAAATTTTCGATACGTATTTTTCAGATTTGCCACAAACAAAAAATTAAGAAGTGCTGCGTATTTAAAAATTGTGCTTTTATTAACCCGATTCTTTTTTCTTTAAGCCTCTACAATTTTTAACAAATTAAAGATATTCTCTTCTTGATTCTAATAGGATTTCTCGTCTTCTTTCGTAATCAGCCGGATGTTTTTCTTATCATGTGTCGTTTTTCAAAAAATTAAATTTTTTATTTTCAATGTTATATTTCACGATTAAAAGAATAACTACGCATTCTATAAAAAACTGATTCATGAAAGATTTGTAGCCCTTTTTTTGGTTCTTATGTTATTTTCCAAAAACAATATTTTAAAGGGGCCAGAGAAATCTCCACTCTTTTTAATACAAATTACAAATTTTAATACAGAATAAATTTCTGGCTCAATTATATTAACTAGAGCTATTTTAAATGAATATACTGAAATGCCTGTCAAAATTTTATGGCATAATTTACTTTCTTTGAAAACAAAAAAAATAGCGAAGGACCACGTTTTTACTCTAGACGATTTGAACCAAGCCCCAAGAAAAGGCCAGGTTTTTGCGGAAAGTGTGCTATTTTGATCCTTTGCGAACCAGAACTTTATGAATACCTAAACTTACCTTGGTAAATATTATACTCGAAGTATTTCAGAATATAAATAAATAAAAATAATAAAAATGGCTAGTTCAAATATGAACGAGCTTCCACCAACAAGTGCAAACCTGCTCTAAATTGTTCTAGCCTGTTACATTATTTGCAAGTATATTTTTACACTAGAACTTTAAATATTCATAAAGTTCTTGTTCACAATGAAAGCAATATGACGAAACTGTAAGCGAAGATATAAGTATGGTCTACTTAGTTTCAAATTATAATAATTATATTATTATTTATAATAATAACAGTTTAAAAAGGAGCTTGCAGGTTTTTTCATAATCGAACATTTTGGTGCAAGCTTGCGTCAAAGATGGTGCTACTAATAATAATTATTATAAATTATAAATAATAATAATATTATTATAAATACCTAATAAGTTGCGTTTTTGTTCATTAAGGAAGGCCATTTTCCTGGTTTTAATGTTTAAGGGATGTTGAAACATCTCTTGAAATTAATTAAATGATTTATTCTTGCTATGCTTGCTTCCTCTACTTATTTGAAAGTATTTTCGAACCACAGCAGATGGATGAAAAATCTCTAGTGATTTTAGTCACAAAAAATGACGATTTCTATACTTGGATGCATAAGGTATGAAAACGCCCACAAAACATGCTGTGTACATAAAAGATCATTAATCTATCTAGTTCGTGTGTATGAATCTTTTATTTCGCTAAGTCTAATTGGCAAAATGTAAAACTTTTAGCCCAATATATCTAAGAGTTTTTAAAGAAAAAAAAAACATTTCACTAAAATAAACATTTTTCTATCAAAATACATGTACTAAAAATTGAAACTTCGGCAAGTGTTCGTCGAAAAACTGTCTATTTTCCTTACTTTTTCTATCCAATTTTCGAACTGCAGGTTCGAAAATACCAAAAAAATTTTTTTTTCGAATTTTTCACAAAAAGCCATTTGCTGTACATTAGGTGCGTGGTCCTTTTGTTGGCCTGTGAAATCAATAATCGATCCTTGATCAAGATATATTGAAATTTGAAACAAACATCGACAACCTCAATACTTATTTTAAATACACGGAACCAAGTAAATAATCTTGTCATGTCTAATTAACAATTCAATTTCAATTGTTTTTTTTATTAATCATTATTTATTTCAGAAGAATAAATAATTTTTTTATCTTGGAGTAGTTCAGTTTTTACGACAGATAGTATTTGAGCTCGAAATTTAAATCAAGTTGTTCATGAATAGAGATATCAAAACGTTGCATCCTTTTGATCCATTTGCTATGTCAACTTAATACCTGGTACTTTTGTGTGATTGCAACAAGCTGCTTAGAGTTTAATTAGTAATTTGTGTTTAAATTAATGAACGAAAGGAATCAATATTATCTGTATAATACTGTATTTCTTAATGTCCCTATTATTAACTGAATGAAAATTGTATCGTTTTAACTAAACATGTGGAGGGTAGCTGTGGAAAACTTGGCAAAGGATAGCGAGTTTATGCAGGCATATGAATATACGCGGGACATATGGTGATTGGCATTGCGTACGACACGGACCCCCACGGAAGAACTGAGAAAACCTTGGGACATATAGGGTGCTGCCTCTCGGCACCCCGCGTAAGAGTACTCATGAGTTTTCAATGAGATTAGCGGCCCATCTGTGCCGAGGCCGACCCCATAGTCATCATCGACCATGGACAAAGCTAGTCAACCTGCTCACTGCTCAAAGACCCTTCATGAAAGTTCTGTCTTTTTCTATCCCTTACATTTCGTGAATTTCGGCACCACATCGGGCACTTGCTACGCCTGAATGAGGCGTCTGTTGAGCTAGTGTATGCGACCATTGAAAATATCCGATTTTTTAACCCCATGCATCATATGGTTCCATTTAAGGTCGCTAACAACCGCAGGACTACAAAAAGTCGGGTTGATCGATTTTATATCATAATATGACGTCAAGGACTGGAAACACAATTTATAATGTTAAGTATTTTTATAACATATAAGGTTTTAATAAATAAATGATCTATAGTTGCTATTCCCTAAGCTGACTGAATTGCTTACAGAAAAATTTAAATCTTTTTTACTCCGCTATTAATAGCGTTCTAGCAATAGCGTATATTTAGTGACGATTTTTACGGTAAGATTGAAATAAGAAAAACTGAAGAACCTCATAGGGCTCATGAGAAATTTGAAGAACCCCATAAAGCTGGCCGATTAAGCAGTAGAATTGTATCGATCCCTCGGCTAGGTTACCCTGGATTTTGGATGATGATGGCCCATATGGAGCCTGCCCAGCGCATATGTTGCGACAACGCCGCTAACGACCTGCCTTAGGCGCTCGAAATCCTAAACGGTGGTTCACTTCTCACCCCATGAAAGTAAATAACCATGCGATTGTCATTGGTAAATTGGCATTTATTAGAAGTTGCAGTTTTGAAAAATTAGCGCCATTACTTTCACTTTAAGGTACATAGAAGAAAGCTTGGCTCATTTCGATTCGGTTATTGACTTTAAATTGAGATACAGCATTTTCTATTCAAAAAAAAAAAATTAAATTGAGTTGGCCATGGAAAAATTCATTTGATTGCGAAATGGAAAATCAAAGGTCACGTTTTTGTATATCAAAAATGTCATGATGATTAAATTGAATTTTTAAATTTTTAAAATAGCTTTTTGTGCAGATTTTAGTTCGATATAACTAAAAACTGTTTCTTAAGCATTGTACTTTTATGTGCAACCTAATCTTTAGAATACTTTTGATTCATTAAAAAATGTATTTCGCTTAAAAATAAGACAAGCTTCGCTCTTATTCGTTTATTTTAGATTCATTGTGTATGTGCGTCCAATATTAAAAATTTTGAAATAAATGATCATTAAACAGATTTTCAATGAAAAAATGTATAACGAGGCTTAAGTCGAGGCTGTGCATTTTACCTTTTTTGGTAGAATGTACAAAGAAATAGATGGATAAAGGATTTTTGAAACCGAAAAATACATGTTATTATAAAAATATAACTGGAAGATAACATTTTGACACAGCTTATGGCAAGCTTTCGCTCGTTTTGAAATGGCAGTGAACACGGACTTTGAAAAAGTAGTTTTGAGAAAAACGCGTTTGAAGTTTTAGAAGCCTGCAGCTGTCAGAGCTGTAGTACTAGAGGACAGGAGAATAACTAGACAATAACTTCGAGAGTTTTTCTCAGATCGGCTTAAAATTTTGGTAGTATATTCTTGAAATGTTTAACAATAAGAAAATACAAAAAAAGTAGATTTTTTGAAAGTGCAAGTATCCCCCCCCCCTTAATATACTTTTTTGATAGTTTTAAAATAAATTGGACAGAGTTTCTATTCAATATTTACCCTTTATAACATTTTAATTACAATTTCTGCGACAGATAGCGGCAGTTGACAGTTTACGCTCAATTTAAATTCTGTAAGACGAAAAATTTCTATCCATAGATGAAAGAAAATAACTTATGTTAATAAATATTATTACTAATGCATAATACATAATGTGCTCTAGTATAACTAGGGGAAAATTAGAAAGAAAATTAACTAGACGCTATTCAAAAATAAGTTGAGATAGAGTTCAACGTTGGTTATTTTAATTTCAGACCGATAAAGAGATTAGAATTAGGAAATTGTCGGCAATATAAATTTGGGTAATTTTCTCGAATTTTTCAATGGGAAAATTTTGTTATTTTGATTATTTACAATTGACATTTGTTCAATGCTGAAGATTGAGAATTCAATCGTTAAAATTAAAGAGTTTTTAAAGGTGAATCTTCAAAATATAACCAATCCAAGAAAATGTTCTTAATTCTGTCCATTACTTTTTTTCGAAACTTGTGTCTCTTCCAAAAATTCAATTTTTACATTTTCATCTATTATGAGAAGGTATTAGTTGTATTTGAAAATTCAATTTCGCGGATTTCATCATATGTCGACGTGTTGAGGTCCTCCGAGTAGAAAAAAAGTGTTTACGTCGGTGTCTGTCTTTCGTCGTCGTGGTCATCTGATTACCGGATAACATTCGAAAGACTAATCGGATTGGAGTGTGCTTTTGCATACAGTTTAAGGGTTTAAAAAGAAAGATTGAGTTCGTTAAGCAGCTGTTTTTGAAGAAAATTTAAAAAGTTACAGTATTTTGAAAATGGTTGAGATCACTTTTTTCAAGATTAGTAAATTCGGACGACAGATATTTATAGTAGACAAAATATGAACAATTTATCCCATGACTCTTTTTGATAAAATAATAACTAACAAATTTATAGCATTTCCATAATCAAAAATCAAACCGATAATGAACAATTGAAGCTAAACAAAGTGTGCTATGGGAAAAAGTAAAGAAAAGTAAAAAAGTTATCTTTTCAAGGCCACAGAAGATTATCCTAATAACTTTTTAAATTTTGCTAACAAAGAATCAAAATTTCAAATTTTGATTGCAAAAAACTAAGGAAAAATCAATAATTAAATTTGTATACAAACGATGTTGAGCATAATGTAGAAACGTTGACATTTTTGACAAAATCGAGTGCGAAGATTGAGATACGTGATGAGAATATGTTCGCTAAAGCCGAAAGAACTTTAAAAAAAGAGAGTTTATAAACACGAAATTAAACTGGCAAAAATACAAAGACTGAGCGTGTAGCGCGAGGTAAATACATAATTGAGCACGAAGTACGAGAAGCAACAGTCCCCGCCTTGAGCGCGCTCAAACTTGCGAGCGAAGCGAGCCGCATGTGCAGTATGCAATGAGAATGTGCCCACGCAGCGGGCAGATCGTTTTTTTATTATAGTTTTTACAATTAAAAGAAAAACTACGTATTTCGCTAAAAAATGATATACAACAAATTTAAAGATCTTTTTAGTGCACGCAACTTTCGTCTTTTAATTTTTTTGCGTACCTCGCGGTGTTCTTCTCTAAATTTATTATTTCATGTTTTCACGTTATTTTTCATGAGTAAAATAAAAACTACGATTCCTATTATAAAATTTTATGAGTGAAACTAAAAATATACGTTCTATAAAAATCTGATTCATAAAACATTGGTGGAATTTTTGTGAATTTACAATTGTGCATAGTTTAACCGAAAATTCAAACTTTTTATTTTTCATTATTTTTATTGAGATCAAAATTTAAATTTATGATTTTTTAAGAAAATTCAAAAATTTGTTATAACAATCTTCGTAAATTGAAAAAGAAATAAACGTCTTTCGTATTATTACTTTCTTTTATATCGTGCGTTGTTTGGCTTAAACTTTATTTTTCGTATGAAGAAATATGGTGAAATATTCATAAAAACCTATTTCTCGGTCTGAGAGGGTCTCAAAACGTGACAAATTGACACAAAAAGGGGGGGGGGGATTTTACACAAATTTAATCATTATTTCCAACCTACTATTTCTTCTGCACGATTTCAATAAGTGAAAATAAAATATTTTTCAAAAAAGAAAAAAATGTTAGAACTACGATATTTTTCGAAACAGACCTGGGATTTACTTTGAAAAAATGTAGCTAAGTATCTCTATTTTCCTAAAGTATAACCTCGTAAGTGCCATTTTCCGTAAAGACCTTTTTCCAATGCTTATGCGCAGGGCAGTGACATTTATCGGAAATGTTATACTTTTGGACAGCAGATCCTATCTTTACAGCACTTTCATCTAGAAAAAAGCATCAAAATATTTACTATATTTTAAGAGAAAAATCACTTTTTTAACTAGTACGATATTTTTACATCATAAGATGCACTACAGTCGGTATTCTCGTTGCACATCTACACTAAGATCAAATTCTTCTATAATTTTATGTCAGTGGAGACGTTCTGGGCCACGAGCCGAAAACCCTCTGAAAATAACCTAGTGCCCTTTACAAAAAATGTTCACTGACCTTGGCGAGATGGGGAAATAAGAGGGTTGTTAAACACTTTAGCTAAGCTAGACCGCGCGTAACAGCCTCCCTTGCTTTTTTCTCAACCTGCAGGAATAAACGAGTTACGTATTATACTAGGGGTTGAGGAGGGCCCCCTTCAATGCCAGGTTGTATTCCTGGCCGCACCATCTGGCGTGCTATTATATCAGTATTTTAATTTAATTAACTCTACGTACCGTGCGAATTCTATCGATATTATCGGCACTTCTCTGGGATTAAGCTTATAGGGGGACCGCGAATTTAATACAAATCTGTCATTTAATTGGGATTGTTACGTGGACGAGCACACGAGCAACAGATTTGATGAAAACTCAGCATCCTAGACTATGCACAAACTGCACAATGAACGTTAAGTGGAAAAACATAAATCGTTTTCAAAAAAATTTTTTATGCTTTCAAAAGTAAACATCTCTTAAATAATTGATGACATACATTTCAAAAAGAAAAACTTTGAATAGTGGTGTGATAATTAATCTGAATCCGAATTCAAAAGCATTATATGCTGACCCAATATAGGGACATAACTTTGCATAATTAAAAACAGTTGACGACAACATAACTACTGCGTTCTAAATTATAGTAAAATTCACATCTTTCTAGATGAATTGCAAATTACTTATCCATTATGTAGCGATTTGATACAGTGTCGGATATAAATAATACCTTGCGCTTAGTGTGTTACTGTAAAATATTTATTTATAATTTTTGTGTAAGGAAATATACAAAATAGTCATTTGACGTGACCTTTGTCGTTATGATGTAACAATAATAATTATACCTATAAGATGTGATTTGCCATCGCCAGCATATAGGGACTGTTTGAGTATTGCGTGAACACTTCTGAGATAACTTTACCCCACCCCCCCCCCATGTTGGTAACAATTATAATTTTCTATACGCCGCCTTCATATTACGTGAGATTTAAATTGACACCTCACCTCATTTTTTCGTTTAGGATACATTTTCTGATATTAAAGAAAGAAAAAACTTTCTTATTTTAGTTAAACCCAAAGATATTTATTCTTTCATTCTGATGTTGCTGGATTCATAGTAGAGGCAAGATTTAAAATTTGTTTTTGTAGACAATGCGAAATATTACCTAAGATTTCACCCCCCCCCCCCTCGTGTAAGAAACAATAAGAAATTAAGAAGACAGTTAGGCCTCCTTCAAAAGATTTTTACGTAATACTTGAACAGCCCCATACTTGATAATCGGCGATCAGCCTATTTTAAACGTTGATACAAACTTCCTTATAATTCCGTCATATTAATATGGAAACAAGAGTAAATAGATATGTGATATGAATGAAATGTTTTCAAATTTGATGAATGTTGTGAAAGACAAAACAAAAGCTTCATAAGAATAAAATAGCGCGGAGTCAATAATAAACTGGGGTGAAGCCTAGGCCAGAGTTGGAGATTTATCCTGGCCATTAACCATGGCCATATTAAGCGTTTTGTTCTAACTTGACCCAGGCTTGACCACCAGGTCAGGGCCTGGAACGAAACGAGATTCTAGAGTTTATATTGCTAACCCCTGATTAGAGAGTATAGCATGGAGGCACCGAATTATAATTAAATTAACATTAGCAGGATTAAGGTTAAGAGGATTTCCTACTCTGGTTGACAGTTGGGCCTTCTTATTGGAATTGCTTTGAGACAGAGGTAAATGTGCTCTATGACAAGTTACACCTCTAATATGCCAAAGCCCAGGTAGAAATACACCATCGGACCAGTACTGGCCCATCACAGCATGCCGGAGTTCCAGTACTGTCTGGCTGCACTGGGCCAGTACTGTCCCAGTACTGACTTGTAATGCTTGGCGATACTTGCATGTCAGCACTGGCGCAGTACTGACTGTCAGTACTGGGGCAGTACTGGCAAACCGTTGGCGTACGAAAATGCCGGAGTTAATTTTAAAAATGATAAAAAATTATTTAATGGTTTTAAAGACCATCCATTCATCATCATCATACGACTGCATATCGCCTGAATATTACTCATAATTACAAAAATATAATTTTCGAACTATTTGTTTAATTTTAACATTTTAATATCATTAAAAGAATTATTTAATAAATAATTTAAATCGACTACAATTTTTCTTCGTGTAATATTTTATTTTTTTGCGTTTTAGACGATTTTAAATGTTCTGATAATAACATTTATTGAGCATTTAAAATTTATATCGACGGAACTCAGAAATTTTACCACGTTGCGCATCAATTTTTTTCATAACAATTTTCTTTAAACCTTTGTGTAACGTTTTGCTTTTTAGGAGTTTTAGACTATTCTAAAACGATTATGACATACATCCAATGTAATTTTTTCTGAACATTTAAAATTTTTCATGGACGTGGAACTTAGAATATCTTCCTTAAAAAAAGTAATAGAAAAATAATGTTTCCACCTTGATTGTATAATCAATTTTTCGACATTTCAAAACACCCTGACAATATTTGTAGACGTTTTTTTTAAGTCTATTTTTTTACTACTGGCAGAGTGTGGCCCCGGTCGTGCAGCCAAAGTTCTTCCAGTACTGGGCCAGTACTGCGCCGGTGGTGAACTCCGGCACACTACCGATATTTCCACCTGGGAGGTTGGTTTTCCTGCACAAAAAAAAATGCTTCTAAATCAATGAAATATTGGTTTGAAGCATCAAACTGTGCTTTCGCGCTCGGTCAAATGTATATATAATCAATTCAAAAGCATATGCTATTGTTCCTTATTTTCTTGATTCAAATAAAATATTATCAAATTATTAAAAAATGTATTAGACTCAACTGAAGATTTCCTAGACCTGATAGTAAAATATTATAAACTAAACTACACGTGAAATTTGAAGCAAACGATATGTCCTATAAATTGATAGCATCATCATGCTCTCAATTCTGAAGTGCGAGGCTATCTTTGCAACAGTAAATAAGTTTAACTGTATAGTATACTGAAGTGGGACGATGGTTGTGGGGGCTAAAGCGTAGGCTTTGGAACCACTCTGTCGGCTTGCGGGTTCGATTCCCGCCTTGCACTCTGGAAGAGTTTTGGCGGCCCATGCGGTGAACACTAGCCTAGCAAGGGAGTTGTTCATCTCCGGAGAGTCGTGGGACCGGTACCTCTAGAGAAAAAGGTGTTTTCTCTAAGCACTTAAAAGCTGTTGCTCATGGTGGTTCGGAATCCATCTTAAACTGTAGGTCCCCCTTCCACCACCAAGTAATTGTGTGTATGGGGGGGGGGAGTGTAAAGGAATAAGGAAAAAGGTGCAAGAAAAATTTAAACCCTTAGGGGACACATTAGAAGCTTCCATTCCTGTATAGTATACTGCCATAATCTATTAGCATAAATTTGAAATTCAAAGACGGAAAATATTGATTCAAATGAAAAATAGACTTGTTTTCCAGAAGTTAAAATCTAAAGGATATACACCTTCTTCAACCTCTAACACATACTCCTTTGTTTACTCGTCTTTTTATTCACATTAATTCTTAACTCTATACTTCATACATTATTCTAAATTAAACTAATTAATTGCTGACGATTTTGGTTAAGGAAGACGTATTTCACTTATAACTAATGAGAAACGCATTTTTTTTAAATATCCGTATTCGCCGAGTATCGAACTCACGCACCGCTCGCTTAAAATCGCACGCCTTATCCCTAAAGCTACGACGCCAGGCTGAGGATGATATCATTAATACTGATGGCATTCATTCGACACTTTTGAACTTACGAGTTCTCCTCCTGTCTCCTCCTCTGCAGCATTGACTTTTTGATTGAACTATCATGAATCGATAATATATCAAAAATAATTAGACACGTAATAGATTTAATGCTTTCACGATTATTTATTTTGATAAAAAAAATATATGTCCGGTTCGAATCGTGTATAAAACTACGTTTTGTACACGCTTGGAAGCCGAAATATCTCTTTTTATTAGTTAGACGCGTGTCCGGGCTTCTTTGTAAGTGGGCGCTTGTTTAACAATTATACAGGTCAATAAAGAAAATGACCTAGAGGGGCGATATACCTTACCCGAAGTATTTTGACGCGCTGAACTCGAATCCGAGCTTAGAATTACGAAAGTCGACGTGACCCGTGTGGATTGAGTACGAATATGTATTTTACGTAGATTTTGGCTCACTGAAACCTAATCTGGTCTCATAAAGGCTCGATCACCTAAGTTTCGCGAGATATCCTAACCTTAAAGTGCTAAAAACACTGTTTTTCGTTAACTTTGAGGTTACGCCACATCTCGAATAGAATTTTTTTGTAGGTTAGTATATCTCGCGAACATTAGGTGCGTCAAAATACGTCAAAATATTTTGGGTAAGGGATGTCACCCCTCTAGGTCATTTCATTTTTTAAATTTTGTAGGCCTGTTTTATAAGCGTTTGAAAATCACGGTCGCCTGGGTTGTCAAATATCTACCGCGTCACGCGCTGCTCTTTTCAGCCTCTGTCACTGGTCCAGTGGTAAACAGCCTATCTAACGACCAGTTGTCGCTAGTTCAAATCTTTTATTTGACAAGTTTTTTTCTATTTTTCGCATTGTAAATATGTCAAATAATAATTTTCAATGCCTCCAGGGATCAATTTTTTTCCTTCCAAAATATTAAAATTATTGGGAAATAACTATCATGCAGGCACCTTGCGATTAATTTATTTGCATAATCATAATTAATCGTAATTTATTGCTCTTGTTGTTGAAAAACGTTGTTTCACATGTTTTTACGACGATTTTCATCTACAAATATATTAGGAAAAATAAATAATTTTTTAAACGTACTTAGGTAATATAAAATTTAATTAATATTAAAAAATATATATATTTAAAAAAATTTTAAGGTGTTTTGTTTAATGTACACTCCAATAAGAATTCAATTATAGCCAAAATCTGGAGATATAAACAATCCTTTCTGGGAATGTGAGTTAAATAGTAAATTAATAAATGTCAGTTAATTTTTCTATAACAATAATCTACATTAAAAATTGTAACTAAATTAATAATTGCAAATAGTAGTTACTGAGTAAAAACAGACAATGTTAGATAATTAAAAAAAGAACATTTACAAAGTTTATATTTTGCATCGTTTCAAGCTAAATAGTATAATATACTCCATTTATTTCATTCGTTTTTATTCCAAGTTTTGACTTAAATTTTTACTCTGATTAGTTATTCCATAATTACTTGTATAAAATAAATAATATTCTTCTTTTAATAAATTCTTACATAATTATTAGTATTTTTTATTTCTGCCAATTAATTTATGTTAATATTTAGTTCAATAACAATTAGCAATACTACCATAATTATTCTATTTTATTGATGAAAAATTGTGCTTTTTTATTTTGCTTTATCACTCCATTAGTTTATAAAAACTGGAACTTTAAAAATACATTATTTTAAAATTCAATTAGTTAGCAATCCCTATGCAAATTTCGGCACATTTTCTTTAGATGTTCAGTGATCGCATATATTGTAAATATTTTAATTTTTACTGCTAAATGAGATGACTGAAAAATCCCGAAAAACAAAATTTCCGACATTGTAAAATTGCTGAATAATAAAATTCCCGTTAAAAATTTTCGAATTATGAAATTTTTAAATTAAAGAAATTAAAAAGTGGTTGTTTTTTAAAAATAAATATTATTTTCTTATTAAAAACACAATCAGCAAATAACTGTTAAAAAAATGTTCTAAGAATGTTTAAACTACATGAAAATTATTTCTTGAATTTTAAATAACAATAATTGTAGAAAAATTGGATAAAGAAATTAGAGTAAAGACTGCATATTTTGAAACAAAAATGCTCATTCAAAAATACATTCTTTTCCATTATTGTTATTAGAAATTTAAAAAAAAATATTTTATACAGTTTTAAACATAAAAGAAATTTTTCTCATAGAAGTATTTGTTTATTTTATTTAAAAAAAATAATATTCAACAAAATAATTTTTTTGATCCTTTAAATTCTGCAATTTTCTGGTTCAGCCATTTTATAATTCGATCATTTTCCGTCAAGAATTTTATTCTTAAGGAATTTTCAAATAGGGTCATATTATAAACTGCAGTGAATTTTATTATTCAGGAATTTTTGAATACGGGATTTTTATATTTCGGTACTTTTATAATTGTTGTAGTTTTATTTTCCGGGATTTTTCGGTCCTCCGCTGACGAATTGCTAAGTTCAAACTTTTAAACAAAGGACCCCGCACTAAATGTATGAGAAAATGTCTTTCGGTGGATTTAGCTGAAATTTTGTAATTTTTAAGGTTATAAGTTCTGGATGAAATATCCGTAAAAAAAAAATCCAAAAAAATGGACAGTTTTAGCGCTATGCGGCGTTAAGCGCTCAAGATCAGTGAATAAAACGAATTACAACAGATTTTGTTACAAAAGCGATGTCAAAATAGAAATCACGGTTCAGATCGTGGTCTGTCATATTTTCGCCTACAGTGTTGAATCATATAGCGCGCTTCTCAAAACGATCAAACGCTAAGCGCTCAAAATTTTAACTTGACTAATTCATCACTTCTTTAAAGGCAGAAATGGTACCCAAAGTAACATTAGTAACTAGTGCGTACATTCCGATAATTACATTGTACTGTTCTCAAGAGTACCGAACACTAAGCGCTCATGATCAATGAATAGAACTAATTACAATAGATTTAGTTACAAAAGCGATGCCAACATAGAAATCACGGTTCAGATCGTGGTCTGTCATATTTTCGTCTACAGCGTTGATTCATATAGCGCGCTTCTCAAAACGATCAAATGCTAAGTGCCCAAGATTTTAACTTGACTAATTAATCACTTCTTTAAAGGCAGAAACGATACTTAAAGTAATATTAGTAACTAGTGCGCATATTCCGATAATAACAGTGTACCCTTCGCCAGAGGGCCGAACGCTAAGCACCTATGATCAGCGAATAGAACCAATCCCAGTAGCTTTAGCGAAATATTAAACTTTAGCGATGTCTGTTTCGTATACAGACATCGCTTGTGTCGCTAAAGCTACTAGGATTGGTTCTATTCGCTGATCTTAAGCGCTTAGCGTTCAATCCTTTTGCGAAGGGTAGAATATTATTATCTGTATGTGCGCACTAGTTACTAATGTTACTTTGGGTACCATTTCTGCTTTTAAAGAAGTGATTAATTAGTCAAGTTAAAATCTCGGGCGATTAGCGTTTGATCGTTTTGAGA
Organism: Belonocnema kinseyi; assembly: GCF_010883055.1. Lineage (NCBI taxonomy): Eukaryota > Metazoa > Arthropoda > Insecta > Hymenoptera > Cynipidae > Belonocnema > Belonocnema kinseyi. Next base: position 138,528,277 of record NC_046657.1, on the reverse strand, counting down.
AGCGCGCTATATGAGTCAAAGGTGTAGGCGAAAATATGACAGACCACGATCTGAACCGTGATTTCTAGGTTGACATCACTTTTGTAACAAAATCTGTTGTAATTCGTTTTATTCACTGATCTTGAGCGCTTAGCGCCGCATAGCGCTAAAACTGTCCATTTTTTGGGATTTTTTTTACGGAGATTTCATCCGGCACTAACAACCGTAAAAATTACAAAGTTTCAGTTAAATCCACCGAAAGCCATTTTCCTATACATTTAGTGCGGGGTCCTTTTAATACACCAATCACATCGGCTAGAAATGTGTTCAAGTTGCAGAGGTTTAATACTTCTGGTACAATTTTACTATGCCTTACAGGCAGTTAGGCGATTTTTTTAAACATTTGCATTTATGTTTCATACAACAAGATTTTTCTACACATTGAAATCTTTAACATTAGAAAGAAATACATATCTCCATCTGATAGTTTATGCTTTTGACCGTATTCGAAAGCGCCATTCATTGTAACTGCAGTGGATACTATCAAATCGGAAGTATCTCTGTTTCGCGGAAATAATTTTCTTTAGAAATTCAAAAGTACGTTTAACGCAGAAATGAGTACTTTTGATTTATCTGGATTAACTTCTGCAATATAATTGAAATATCTGGTCGCATATATGTGGTTGAGAGCTATTCAAGTTTCTAGAAAGCATTAAATAGTCTTTTTCTGAAATTATAGGTGAACCATAGAATAATCTATGTATTTTCTTCTGCAATTCCAGAGTGATTACCTATACCACTGATAGTGACATCTCCTAATTGAGTTTCGTATTTACAGCCTTCAAGAAAGTCTTTGTATCGCATTAATGTGGTATTCTCTTTACTCTCTATCTTTATTTTTTTAAATTGTGTACTGCGCTTATAAGTTGATCAAATTTGTCTTTCCCTATTTTGCTGAATTTAAAACTTTCTTTGTGTGTTTGTTAAATATAGAGTAAAATCGCGATATAATGCTCTTCAAGGGACCGAACGAAAAGAGCGTTATAACCGGGAAAGCGTTATATGCGGGAAAAGTGAATCTGTTTATGTCGTTCGTAAATATTGTTCTTTTATCAATCCATCAGAACATTTATCGTGGGAAATAAATAAACTGATGTTGAAAATTTAAGATCATGAGCTTGGGTTGAAAAGATAACCTTTTTCTTCTAGCGCTCATGGTACTAAAACTTTGAGGCATACCAAATGCCAATATCAAACAAATACAGCAATCTTGTCATGTGAACAAGAAATTATTCCTACGTTAAAAAATTTGGTGATCATGAAAAGGGCCAACCAGTAAAATATCCTTTGAGGATAGACATGATGATGTCTGATAAAGACCGATTCTCGGTGGTAATGAGATTGTCATCCAGAGCTGCATATTAATCGAAGGTGATACCAAAGCGGTTCATCTAAATCTGACTCTCGTCATTGTCAACGATTACTTCAGACGGTGAAAATAATTGTGTATGTTCTCTGCCACTAATCCAGCCTTTCTGAAACGATTTTGGATTGTTTCTGGTTTGATCTCCTCCCAAGATGCTGTGGCCATGTGCATGGTATCCTAAACATTAATCTTAGGCGTCATAATTGGATCATGCAAGAATTCCAGGAATTTCTCCAGTATGCGCTCACGATACTTTTGTTTGACGACTTTGATTACGCCTTGATCTAGAGGCTGCAGCCTGCTCGTCGCATTTGGAAGAAAAAACTCCAGCCTGATGTTTTTTAAGGACAATTCCTTCGGGTGGGCCGGGCAGTCATCCACAAACAGTATTATTTTGCGTTTTTGCGTCGCAAGTTTTTCATCCCAGTTCACAAGCCATTTTCAGAACCTGTTACTCGTTATCCATGCACGTTGCTGTGATGAGTATTTGAATGGAAAGCAGCGTACATTTTTAAAATACCTAGGCTTGGCAGCTTGCCAATGACTAAGGGACTTAACTTGTCACTACCGCCACTATTTTCACACAACAGTACTTTGAATGTAAACGACTTATCTAGCGTAACATTAAAAAAGGCCCAAATTCATCTGCGTTGTAGATGCAATTCAATGTATAGCCCTGCAAAAGTCCTTTCACTGTATGAAAGTTCCAAGTGATCACAACCGTCTCATCAACAGATTCCGCCTTACCACTGATTTGTCGATAAGCGATACCCTGCAATTTACGAAAACGATCAAGTGACCCTGAGAATGCGGTAAAATCTCCTAATTTAATTTTTTGAGCCATCTCTAAAGTCTTCTGCTGCAATATTGGTCCATTTGCCGAAATTTTATCTGCCCGAGCTTGATGAAACCATTCGACCAAAATGAACTCCAAGTTGTCATATTTTCCTACCTAACTTTTCTTCTTTTACCGAAATTCAAACCCACATTTTCTGCGACGGCTTCGAACTCACTTACGATTGCTACTAATGTAGACGCAGGAATTCCAAATGATGTTGTAGCGAACTCTTTTTTGTTTAATCTTGTATTTTGGTCGTATTTTCTTAAAATTTCGCACTTTTCTGACACTGAAAAAGCTATTTCTTTTAAACTGACATTTGTGTTATTAAACGTAAACTGAACTGAAACTGAATTGAAGGTAAACGTATACTGAAGTTTGATGATTCAGCTTATCACCGTTTAAAAGAGAGTTTAATATGACTGCAGCTTTTCCACTCCCGTTTTTGCGAAATTTAAACTCCCTGTACTATCAGAAATCGTTATAAGTAGGAGAAATTTTACCTTGGGACCCCAAAATTAGAGCGCTAAAGCGGGAAAGTGCTATTAGTGGAAAGCGTTATATGCGTGAAAATTTATATGGGTCTCTTATGGGAGTGATCACGGGACTGGAAGAACGGAGCGTTACAAGCGGGAAAGCGTTATATGCGGGAGCGTTATAACGCAATTTCACTGTATTTTATTAATTTAGATTCATGATCAATATTTAATAAATTGTTTATTTTATTTTTCTACGGTCTGTAAAGTATACTTTCTTCTCTCTAAAAGTTTCCAGAATCTTATGTAATATTATATATTTTGAATCTGATAATTTTTGCTTTTTCTTTGAATATATAAAAATTATTTTCTAATGTATCAGATTTGTTATCTTTTTTTAATTTTAAATATTTTTTTGCCTTGTTCGTTTATTTACACAACATCTTTCAAGAATTTTGAATATGTATGTGTGTGTAAAATGAAGCAAACTAAGCAAGGCTTCCTAATTCGATCTTGAAAGATTTCTTCGTTTGGTCTATTTGTTTAGTGATCGATTAAATCAGGACATGGAAAAAATGTTTAGCTGTGGAACCTGAATTATCCCTTATAACAATTGAACGTAAAGCTGCAAACCAAAGTTATTTAGAAAGATCCGAGGATCACAGTAAAAACTTGGGAGCATATTTTGTTGCAGGTAAAATTATAACGTTGTTTACTGTACCTTGATAGTGGTGTAAGAAAAGTCAGTTTTATTAGTTTACTCCAGAGGTTAACTCGAGACTTGGGTCAACTTTAATCAGTGAAAAAGATTCAGGTTTAATATTAAAAATCTATGAGTTTACGAAATAAGGAAACCTCAAATCACGTTACACAATATTGTTACACACATTAACTCCTAAATTTAATTAATCGCAACTGAACTTTTTTTTCATGCCCTACACGATGAGCGAGCCAAGATATCTTCTTTCTTATCTGGATCTTTGCATTATCTGGAAAATCGTAGAAATGAACGTCGGTCCTTAGCTCGGCTCAATTTTACATAGTGCGAACGAACCACCTTCTAAAATCTAAGATTAGCAAAGCTGTCAAAATAATGAACAATGCATTTACAGATGGCTATTTCAAATCTTAAAAAGTATTTTAAGAAGTCAAGAGAAAGATGATTATGCCTCAAATGACGTTTTTCATTTCGTACCCCGAGAAGCGTACACTCCGTACCCCAAGTGACCGGTACTTCGTACCCCAAATGATCAGGACCTCGGTACTCTTCATGACTTTCTAGCATTCACACCGCAAGGGTAATTTTTTTGCAGGTATATCGTGCACTGAAATTGGTGTTTCATTCACACTTTGTTTTTTCTATGATTAGCGAAAGTAAATATATTTTACTATTTTTCGTCTGCCAGGGACATCATATAATTGATACATATTTCAAGCATAGCTATAATAGAGATGTTATTAATAGGGTGTCTGAAGGATTTATCTGAGCTGCATCAAAACAGCATAACAGCGCCGAAATAAAATTGCGAGTCTAATCGGGAGAAGTGACAGTTCAGATGTACTTTGGACATTAAAAAGTCTTTTAACAATTGAAACGCACAACAATGTTAATATAAAATATAATCTGAGTCAGGGTAATATTAATTGACAGGTGTTTCAATTATAGGCGGTAGTTAAATTGAATTATTAAAAAACGCGAGGACAACAACAAACTTTACCTATAACTGCATTTTGCGGATTTCAGGGATATTCATTTTCTCGATATCAAACAAAAAAACGGCTACTGTAAGTTTATATATTTTTATTCTAACTAAATGTTTTCCTCGTTTAAAGATTATAAAATTATGCACGATTTGTGGAAAATAGTAAATTCCAGAACTTAGCCTTTCATCAAAATTACACATCTACAAAAGGAGTTTATATTATTATAGTACGTTTCACGAGAGTATGATATTCCAAAAAGACGAATTTTCATTTGCTGCGCGCATCTTCTCAAATAAAGTGAAGTGTAGGTGTAGGACCGCCGCTGGCAACGGTTTAGTGGTGGCTATTTTTTCTGCGATTTCTTCAGATTTTTACGTATTTGCGATTATTTTTTTAGATTGTAACAGAAGTAAAGCGTATCGTACGTATATGGTAACGGGGACAAAATATCAAATTTGCAAGGACGGCCAGGAAAAGTTGTACATGTATGTGCATGTCGTTGCATCGTAGACTTGCCAAAAATAAATTAAGGGGCTTTAAACAACCTCACTACGATATGCAAGTGTATGGATCCTCTACGTTGACATTCAACTCGTTGATAAAAGTGTGATATTTGAGGGTTGTTAAATGCTCCATTAGAACACTCCGATGTTTTTATAAATTCCTTAACCCGAATATCGAAATAAGTAGTACATAAAAAGAATCACATTGTATGAGTCTAACTTTTTCTTGATAACGAAAATTTTCAGCTACACCATAAGTAACATCTTCATGATTAATGATCTTCTCCAAACTGATTATTGCATAGGTAAATCAATCTATTATTGTTATAAATTTCCTCTGTTCACAATACTAATAATTATTAGTATTTTGAATGGAACAAATTTGTAACACCTACTTAAGCAGGTGAAATTTTTAATATATGGAAGTATCCTAAATCCTCCATAATTTTAATTAAAGTTTGATGAAATCTTTATCGAGTGACATACTAGCTGATAAATGACCTCAATGTCTCATTTTTTTCTAAGACACGCCAAAGAACTATTTTTATTCTTATTATTAATAATGATTAATATGATTAATATCAGTGAACAAAGGATCTGGCCTAATAGCTAGACAACGAAATATTTTTATTTCAGATCTTAATATATCCATATTACTCATTTTAACTTGCAAACCTTTCTTTACAGCGTATTTTAAGGTAAGCCGACCATTACTGGGATAACGTAAAAAATATTTCCAATATTAAGGCAATAATAAATTTCGTTAAATATATTTTATATTCCAACATAAATTATAAAAGTGAAAATGTTCTATTAATTTTAAAGTTCTTTTAACTTTGTTATTACTATTTATTTTTCTTCTGACCAGTTATGCATGTAGTAAAAAATAATAAAAATATTCCTTCAAATGTGGGAATGAACAGCTGCAAAATTCGCCATTTTCTTTTGTATTTCACAACTATCCGCATAACTTTTACAGCATTGTATTATTGAAATGTCCTACACTAAAAGAAAAAGTAATCTTTTTGCACATTTTTAAAACGTTTAAGAATAAAATCCATACTTTATTAGCGACTTTATTCGATACGTTATTAATATTTTAATATCCCGCATTTGGACAAATTTTCGGCGAAGTTGCCTAAACCGAGATGAGCTGTCGCTGACTGTCTCAGTTTTGGACCCTTCAACGTGAGTTGCACAATTGCGTTTCAATTACTGATACGGTCACTTGCACCGTGTTTTCAATTAAATGTCGCAGCATTATGTTAGTGATACATTAAAAATGTTGTTTATAAGACACACGCTTGACGTTTAATTAATTACAAATGCCAACAAAATCAGGTCGACCCTCGAACCCAGAAATTAGAATATACTTTTTCGAAGGTTTTTGGCACGCTGAATCCGAATCTGATGTCCAGATTTCTCAATTTGCTGTGGTTTCTGAGATATTCTAACCTAAAAGTGCAAAAACAGCTATTTTGGCCCCTAAACAGAGGTGAACACACAATGATAAAAATTAAAAAATGTGATATCTCAGCAAAAACAAAACATATTTTAGCAAACTCAACGGCATTCGAAAGGGCGTCTTGTTTGAGATGGTCGAACCTTTTCCGGCTCATAAGTGACATTAAAGTTGATGAACGAATAATTTGTAATTATTAAATTAGTTATTTTTAATTCAAAAATTCAGCATCTGTGGATCTGAACGACTATAACCCTTAAATGTTTTATTTACAAAAAAAATATTGCAGCTTTCTAGAAGAAACTTTTAAGTCGTTAGAAATACGGAAAAACAAACAAAATTTCCAGTATCATCATCAAACAAGTATCATATGAATAAAAATATGTAAATAAGTT
>NC_046657.1:138513999-138521394 GCF_010883055.1 Belonocnema kinseyi | reverse complement strand
AAATATACAAGTTTGTTTAATCGTTAACAAAGATTAGCTTTTATGACAGTCAGAATGACCCTTTTTGTTAGGACAGGTATAACTCGAAGTTATAAATCGCTCGTGTTGGAGTCATAAAAAATCGACTCAAGAGATAAATTTATGTCTTAAAGAGACAGAAAATTGTCTCCAAGACATAAATTGAAGTTTGGATCCGTCTCAAAACTAAGACATACTTAAGTTGAACTTTTCGACCTCAGCATGTCTTGATTGGGGGCAATTCAAGTCGAATTCAAGTCGAAGAATTTTTACCCGGACTTAAACTTTAAAATGGCGTTTATAGTTTTTGGAATAAATGAAAAAATTCGATGCTACATAACTTTCGGAAATGTATATTCTGGTTTCTGGGTCAAAATTTTGTCGGACTGTGTTATTTATTCTAAAAAAGTTGTTCAAAATAGTTGATGGAAACCTCCATTTCTAACCTCAAAGTTTTCCAACTGCTTAGGTAAGTAATATAATAGTATCTTATAAATTTAATTTTTCAATAAAAATTAGTGAGTATGCATTAAAATGTAATATTATATATCAATGTGAAATATTATGAATATTAATAAGATTAATATTATCGATTTAATTTTTAAGATAAATTAAGTAAATTAACTTTTCTGTTGAAAATTTATTTTTTTGGAGTTAGAAATATAACTGTTTTGAAGAAAAGTAATCCTTTTGGCTTGAAAATTCATCAGTTTGGTTAAAATTTCTTTTTATTCTTGACTGAAAAATCTTTTTTGATTAACATTTTTAATATTTTCTTGAAAATTCGTCATTTTTTTCAAAAATGTATCTTTTTTAATTATAAAATTCATCTTTCTTGAGCAAAAATGCAACTGTGGTTAAAAAATTAATCTGTTAAGGTTGAGGCTTCAATAGTTTGATTGTAAATTCGTTTCTTTTTTAAAATTCATTCCACTGATTTCAATATACAATTAAAACCTTTTTTAGTTGCAATATCAAATATCATTTTTTTTTTATCAGAATTTACTTTTTTTTTGGTTAAGAATAGTTCAATTTTATAAGAAATTCTTGAAATTTAAAATAAAAAAGAGTAATTTTCAACCAAAAAAGATATTTTATTAAAAAAAGAAAAATATTTCAACCAAATTGTCGAATTTTCTAACATAATAATACAATTTTCAACAAACAGTTGCATTTTTGGTAAAAAAATGTAATTTATAATTAAAATTATAAATTTTCGAAACAAAAACACTAATTTTTAATAAAATAGTTTTGAAATATTAATCAAAAAAGATTTTTCAGTGAATGAAATTTTCAACTAAATAATAAAATTTGTAATCAAAATATAATTCACATTATTTTAATACTTTTTTCAATTTATGAACTTGAATTAAGATGAATTTTAATTCAAAATTAACCACCAAACAGTTTCATTTGGTAATGAAATTGATAATTTCAATCTATAATATTACATTTGAATGCATGCTTATTAATTTTAATAACAAATTTAATTTATGATTTACTGTTAAATAACTTACCTGAACAGTTGGCAAAATTTGAAGTTAGAATTAGAGGTTTCAATAAACTACTTTAAACATCTTTTTTAGAATAAATAATAAATTGAACGGTAATCACAATCCATTCTTGCTTTTTAATGTATTCTGCAATTATAAGTAAATTGTGCCATTTTACTTTGATGAACAACATTGGATTTTCCGTGTCCCAATATTGGCTCCTTTGGTGTCCCACTTAAGGATATACCCCAAAATTCGTGTCGTACAAATAGGCGATCTAATTAGCTTAAAAAATATCCATTTATATTAATTCAATATAAAATTAATAATGTATTTTTGGTTCTAACCTATCAAATAATGTCTTAGCCACTTATTATTATGGCCTTTGCACAAAAAAGTTCAATTCCCCATTTTAAAATCGTGTTTATGTAATTTAGCTTTTTCTAACTGTCCCAGAAATGGTCAGTTTACCCCAATAAAAATGGATATTTCTCATCATTTCGATCTTAACTACAAAGGCAAATATCTATTTCTATTTGCCAGAGGGTAACGCGTAAATTTCCAATTTTTTATTTTTCATATAAAATTTCCATTTGAAACCATCTGCGCTGTAAACCTGTTAAATGATTTTTAAAACCCAATTTTTTTAATTTTCTAGAACATTTTTTATATGCAGTTAATATCTTGCAAACGAAACGGCAAAATTCAGTTAAGGTTTTTTTTAAACTCATTTTTAAAATCGCGTTTTGGTATATAGAGCATATGTCCGCGGTCAAGGCGAGTTCACTGCTTATGGCGTTTAATGAGCTTACAGATATGAAAATCTGACGAAAAGTAAGGAAATTTGATAGCGTTTAAAAACAGTGAACTTTGAAGCATAGTTTTTTATAGAAAAAATAATAGAAAAAATCTGAAAAAATTCATGGTGGTACATGAAATATTTCTGAACAGATTGCCGTCGAAAACTTTGCTAAATATAAATAATTGTTCGTTTTTTGTGAATAAATATGCAAACGCACTATCTTCAGTTCTAATGAAGATAATGAAGTGATTTAAATTGGAGGTAGTTAGTTGAACTATCTGTAATAATTTACAATTTGAAGGAAGCATGTGCTACTTGTTGTCTTCGTACAAACTGCGATATTTGAAGTCAGTTTTTAAAATAGGAAAGCAAGTTCGAGAGCCCAGCGTGGTGCCGTTTTTTCAGGGGATCGTCCTCGGTTTTCCTCAGCCCGACCTACCCAACTTGTGCCTCCGAGCCTCACTCTGGCCTTCAAGCCCTTTCCCTGTGTTGAGGGAAACCGAGGCCGATCTCCCGAAAAAACGGTACCACGCTGAGCTATCGCACTTGCTTTCCTATATAAAAACTGACTTCAAATATCGCAATTTGTACGAATACAACAAAAAGCACATATTCTTTCAAATTGTAAATTATTACGGATAGTTCAACTAACTACCTCCAATTAAAATCACTTCATTATCTTCATTAGAATTGAAGATAGCGCTATAAAAAACTATGCTTTAAAGTCCACTTTTTTTAAAAGCTATCAAATTTCTTTACTTTTCATCAGATTTTCAGATCTGTAAGCTACAAATAATTTTTTGGAATATTACTGTTCGGCTCATTAACGCACAATATTTGCACCTTAAGAACAAGAGCTTTTTTATCAACCTTCCATTTTTTCTTCACATACTTATTCAACGTCAAAGCCAGAGGACTCGAAGTTTCTCGCCGATAGTAGTTTGATCGTGAAATAGGGTAGTGAGGCACATGCCGTTGTGTGTGCAGTGAAGTTTATGTGTTTTTCGAAAGTTATTTGTGGCTAATTGCACTTCATCTTCGATGTTGTCATTTATGTAAAAGCGTAGGTGAGGGACGAGTCTCACTTACTAACAATCAGAAAATTTTTATAATATACGATTTAGAATGTTTGGAAGAATATTGATTTTCGGCATGCGATTCTAGACATTTTGATATAAAAAACTTGCCTGCAGGTTGGAAAACAATACAGAAAAATGCGAGCCCTGGAAGAACATTAGAAAATCAGCGGTTGAACACTGCAGATAACAGGTTTACACCGATAAACCCCTTTTAGATAACTTATGTATAGCATTCACTTGTCATATAACATTTAATTTTAATTCAGATATTATTCAACTAACCTGTACTATCGTTGTCTAATAAATTAACAAAAATGTTTGACTATTTAAAATGTAATTAAAAATTTCAAAAGTAGCGATTTTCCTTTGCTGTGTTAAATTTCTGAAATGTCAGTTAACAGGTTTAGACCGCAGACCCTTCACTTGCTTTGTTCTTATAACTTTTAATAGTAGTATCAAAATAATAATAGTTTCTTAAATATTATTTCATAATGTAAAATAAGTTCAATTATCATTAAAAATATTAAATGATTTTTTCTGGAAATTTCCAAATATCAGATTATGATTGACTTTTTAATAACTTGTGTTCAAATGTAAAATACCAAATTTTCTTATTTTTTCTATTTGTCACAGGATAGGATATTGTCTCATAACTGCAAGAATTTTTTGTGGCCAGTCCACTAATGACTTTGAAAAAACTGTACCTTCGGGGATGATAAATCAAAAATTCAATGAACGGTTATTGTCCCAAAGTGTAATATTAAAAATATAGACTCGCAACTTTTACCAGCCTAAGAGAAAAATCAGTCTAAATATTTAGTATCTGGAAAATAAGTACATTTTCTGAAATATGGACCTATCTTACTATGAAATATTAGATACAAAAAAATATTAGATTGTTTTATAATTTCACATATTGTCTCATTTATAACAGTTTCATTTTAACATATCGCCGTCGGTCAACACTAGTTATTTTGAATCGTGTACGCCTAGACAGATTTTTTAATAATAGATTTCATTTTTTTCTGTCAAGCACTAATAAAAAACATTTTATCATAAACACAGTAGTCACGAATGGTTTTAGATTTTCAGTGTGGAGCTTTTAGTATAAAATCTTGAAGTCCCAACATTAGAATTAAAATTATAAATAAATATTTCGAAAGATAGTAGCTAGATTATTAATACAAGAGCTTAAATGATCGATACAACGCGACTGACAACCACATTTCTATTCTTTTATTAAACGATATCCTCATATCGTAAACGATTGTATGGATATTACAAGTGAAGACTCTTATTTTTGCTAACGAAGCGATTTTCTCGTATGTGTACTTCGTTTCTAACAACCTGTCATCAAAGCACTTGCTTCCAGTCGACCTTCCTGCCCTGGATGTATGACTACAGCATATTTGTGGCATCGCGAACACAGCTCTTTGTTATAGATGAGTGATTTTTGGAACACGGGGGGCACATTCATTGCCGAAAGAGAGAGAGAGAGAGAAACAGAGGAACTGTCGAGTAAGCATCACGAAAGGGAAATCAGCACTAAAGGAAGTATGTTAGACAGAGATGTGGAATGAGAGGGAGAAAGAGAGAGAAGGAGAGAGTCAGTGCTCTATTGTATTTCGGGGTCATATTGTGCGAACGTACCCTCATCAATACTGTACAGTGGACATCCCCTACTTGCTGCATCTGTCCTCAATCATCAGCCCACGAAAATGGGATACATGCTCTTAACACCAGTAAAATTATTGCCTCGAATCATCCTACAGTTTGCAAAAGTAGAAGTGGTCAATAAAAAAATCTGTGGATGTTTTGAAAAGTAGACCATATTCATCCAGTAATAATTTCTTTCATTCAGAACACTCATAATTAGCATAAGCAACAAACTCAAAATTTCATGTGAGGTTTATTGCAAGGTTCATTAAAATTCTGAACCGGCTAAAAGATTCCGAGTCTCATGACTATCATGGCTCTCGAAATATCTACTTTCTATTTCGAGAATCATAAAATTAGTTGCAAACTATTTTCATTGTTTCGAAGTCTGTCTTAAATTATGTAATAAGCTTTATACGAAATTTTTACAAGTGTTAGATTCTAGAAAAAATTATTTTTCAGAAAATTTGAAGCAAAAATAGTCGGTCAGTATTTTTAGGTACTATCAAAAAATTTTCTTGAAATAAAATTGACCTAATAACACGTGAATCGGAGGAGAGTTTGGGGCGATTATAATATAAGTTGAAAGGGAGTCAGAAACGAGCCAAAAACCATCTCAAGATGAAGCGATCTCATTTACTGTAAATATCAAAAGAATCATAAATGCCTAACTTCTGAACACGCTATTAATTGGGCCAAGGGTAAAATTGTCTTAAATCTGCGGAAGACAAGGTACCACTTTTCACTATAAAGGAACATATTGGATGAATTCGTGATATTTTAAGTTCAGAACGAAACCCTATGGATAAAAAAAAACGACCCACCGAGGCTCTTTCGTAGTTCGAATTTTGAAGAAATGTTTTTTTGAAGAAAAATACATCTAAAGTTAGCGAATGCCATAAGCGCACATGTTACATTTTTTCTTAAACCATAAAAGTTACTCACTTCCACGCTTTTCCGAGAGGCAAGGATACTGTCACCAGAATACAAATATCTCCTAAAGTACGGTTGAAAAAGAGGTAATTTTTTTGTGTGAGTCCGCATTTGATACACTTCTGAAGGTCCCCAAAATAAAGGTTAAGTTCGTTAATCAGATATTTCAAACCAAAATTTAAAAATTTAGAGCATTTTCAAAATTTAAAATATTTTTTAGTTGAAATTTTATTAATTTTTGTCAAAATTTCTTATACATGGGTTCAAGACTTGCAAATTATCTGAATAAAATTGTCTATTTCGATGAAAGTTAGAAAAGTTATATACTTTTCAAAAGTTTGAAAATTTTCAAAAAATAGAAAAAATTATTTTTTTCATAGATGTATGTATGTATTTAATCTCTCCCTTTTACGGGTTTGAGGGCCACCGCTCCCTGTACATATATTTACAATTCCATCCTTATTCTAACTTAACTACTACTTATATTCTACTCTTTCGCATTACGTAGGATAAACAATAGTAACAGTAGTGATATTAATTCCTAAAATGAGCGAGCTTCCAGGACTTCCGTTTCCTCATACCATAAAAAAATGCATTTTCCACGATATTGAAAACAATTTTCGTTTTTTACTGTCCCTTTTCAACTCTATGTCCTAACACTCCATAACCCCTTCTCGAATATTTCACACCCTTCTCATTTTTCTCCTTTCTACCTCCCATTTTGAATTTCCCACATTACCTCTCGCTTCATTGTTCCGAATTTCACCGAAACATGCTTGTGCAATTTTACTTCCCTCTCCCCTTTTTAGCTTCTTTGCAAATCTCCATGCTCTCTTAATTTGTCTAGTAACCATATTTTCTCTTCCTAACTCTTCTTTTAACATATATCCTGGGCAACTCCAGCTAACTCCCATTACCCACCTCAGGAATCGCTCATGCATACTCTCTACTTTCCTATGTTCCTTCCATCCCCAGATCTCCACACCATAACACAATACTGCCCACATCAACGCATCAAACAACCAGACCCTCATTCTCCAATCGTTCTTGAACCTTCTCTTTCCTATACCCTATACTTGGCCCATTACTTTACTCGCACATTCAATTCTTTTTCTGACCTGCAGCTCGTTTCCTTCTTCTGCCTCAAAACAAAAACCTAGGTAACAGAACTCCTCCACAATTTCCACTTTTTGTCCGTTCATCTTCCAAACGTAATTTATTTTGCTCTTTCTATTTCTGAAACACATCACCTTTGTCTTATCTACGTTCACCGTCAGCTCTTTTGTTCCCACATACTCTTCGAAGATTATTATCATTAGGTTCATCCCCTTCTCATCATCTGCTAATAGAACTACATCGTCCGCGTATGCTAGAGAGTATAGTTTGCTATTACCCAAAGTCGTTCCTCCTTTCC
>NC_046657.1:138508421-138513899 GCF_010883055.1 Belonocnema kinseyi | reverse complement strand
TTCCTCTACACCCCTCTCTTTCATTGCCTGCCATAGTACTTTTTTATTCACTGAGTCAAACGCTGCTTTGAAATCTACGAACAAAGCGACTAGTCTCCCTTGATTTCTCCTCAAATTTCTGTCAACTAAATAGTTAAGTACGTAGATGTTGTCTATAGTTCCCATTCATTTTCTAAAGCCCGTCTGATTATATGGGATACTTTCTTTTTGTTCTACCTGACTCTCCAACTCATTTCTTAAGATTTCTGCATATATTTTATAGACGACTGATATGAGAGTGATCCCTCTGTATTCCTCTACCTTCTTTCCTTCTCCTTTCTTGACAAGCGGTACCACCAGTCCCGTCGTCCACTCTTCCGGCCAACCTTCCCCTTTCCATACCTTGTTGCAGATCTTCCACGTCCCATCCCTAATCCCTTCTCCTCCAAACTTCATCGCTTCGTTCTCGATCCCATCTTCTCCCGTCGCCTTGTTTCTTTTTAACCTGTTTATTGCTTCATCCACTTCTTTTCTTGTTATCTCGTTCCCTTCCTCCATTTCCCCTCGGACTATCCTACATTTTTCCCTTTTGATCTTATTTTTCTCTCCTCCTAATAGACCCTTAAAATAATCCGTTCATTCCTCCATTTCTATTTCTTCGTTAACGCCCTTCCTTTCCCCTCTATCCCTATTCATCACATCCCACACCCTACCTTCTTTGATGGCTTTTTCTACCTCTGCTTTATATTCTTCCTTTCCCCTCTGTCTTTTTATTTCCAGCATCTTCTCATGTTCTTTTTTCCTCCTGTTATACTCCTCCTTCTCCATTTCCCCTCTTCTCGATTTGCTCACACACTCTTTTATTCTCTCTTTACTCTCCCAGCATTCCTCGTCCCACCAGCCTCTCTTTCCCCCTACTCTTTCTTCATTAGTACGCAGCTCATCCTTTACCTTTTCAATGGACCCCTTCAACCTTTCAACTAACGAGTCTATTCCCTCCTCTTTTTAATACCTAACCTTCTCCTTTTCCATCTTTTATTTAAACTCGTTTAATTTATCTACTTCCCAGATTCGTGTTTCGTTCGCACCCTTTTTCCTTTCTCTCCCTGCCGCGCTTACTGACGCCTCTTCTTAGTGTAACTATGACCGGGAAGTGCTCGGACCCTATCTTATTCCCTACCTTCATACTCCCTATCATGTGCCGCATTCTTTCTTCAGCCAGGATGTAGTCTATTACTGTTGCTCCCTTTCCTATGAATGTGATCTCCCCTTCCTCATCTCCTTTTATATTGCCATTGCATATAAACTATCCTGTTTCTCCTATCCGTTTCGTTGTCCGTCTCTCTATGTTTGGAGGTCCCTATAAATGCTTCCTTTTCTTCATCCCATAACCCTCCCCCTTGTTCGCCAGTCCATGCATTTAACCCCCCCCCCCCCCTATTAAAACCAATTCTTCCTTCTTTTCCTCCATCCACCTCCTTATTACTCTCCAGCCTTCCTCTTCCCATCTTCCATCTTCTTCTGTATACACACACCACTGCTATTTCTACTTTCCTAATTGTAATTTTTCTTATCATTGTTCCATCCTTTTCCTCCATGTTCCCATCTTTTCTCCCTTTTACTGCTAATTCTTTTTTCACCCCTGACACCATGCCGCCCATCCCTCTCCCTTTAACGTGTTCCTTTCTTGCTTCTTACATTGTCCACACATAACCTTTCGGTAACATCTTTTTTATTCCCTTCCAATCCTTCTCATCTTCCCAAGTTTCACTCATCATAATCACATCCCACTTTTCTAACTCCTCCCAGAATCCTTTGTTCTTCTTCTTCAAACCTGACACATTCCAGAAAGCTATTTTCACGTTTCTCTCTTCCCCTCCCTCTTCTTTCCTCTTTACTTTCTTTCCCCTTTGCCGCTTGGAAACCCCTCTGATTTATTTCTAGCCTCTTTTTTGTCTCCCTTCCCCCTAGCTTTCTCAAGACTTTTTCCTTTTTTCCATAATTCTTCTAATTCTTCATCCCAGCACCATTCCTCCCCATTTATCCATAACCTGTCTCTCCCTATCCATACCATATGGCCCTTTTTCCTCTTGACCCAAGCCCTCTGCTCTATTTGCCATCCCCTTTTCCTCTCCCTCCATGTCAGAACTTCTTCAATTCTTTCCCTTCCTCCTCTCAATAATTTTTTTTCTCTCCATAATTTTCCTTTTCTCCTCCTCACTCCCCACTTTTACTAGAAACATTCCTTCTTTTCCTTCTTTTGACCCTTCTATTCTCTTGACTTCTTCTACCCTTACCTGCACTCTGATATCTCGAAAAAGATTTGTTATTTCCACTTCTCCTGTTTCACTCTCCACTTTTAATCTCTTGACTACTATGTTATTTTTCCTCTTTGCCCTTTCTTCCCCTTCTAATCTTCTTTCGATCTCAATGAGTCTTTTCGTCAATCTTTCATTCTCGCTTCGGACGTTCTTTTCATTCCCTTGAACTATTTCCTCATTTTCTGTTTTTTCTCCCATATGCTCATTCCTAATTTCTAGACTGGATACCCGCTCTTCCAACTGCTTTATTTCTCTAGATCTCTGTTCTTCAACCTCTCTCTGTCTATTCTCAATGCTCTGTAGCTTACCCCAAACCTTTTCTTTCTCCTCCTTCCAACGTTTATCCCATTCTTCCCATTTTTCTCTGACCTATTTCACTTCCCACCTTACATCGGTTCCCTGCCTATTCATATCCCTATTCATTTCATCCAATCTCTTTCTTGTTTCCTCTCTAAAGCTTTTAATGAGAGCTTCCAATTTTTCAAACATTCCCCCATCCCCCCCCTCTCTCTCTCTCTGGTGTTTTTCTTTTAATTCTCACTCTCTTAATCTCCTGGTCACTTTCTACCTCATCTTCCCCAGCCACTCTTTTCCTTTTTTCCTCCCCTTCACTGCTAGTCGCGCTTGCCTTTTTTGCCATTCGTCCAGACTTCTGTTCGAACCCGCGTTGCCTATTCAAAAAATTTCATTCAAAATTTTCGCTTGATACCAAACATATTTCAAGACTATTCTTGCCGAATTTTTTGATTAGCCCACAATTAAAAAGATTATAGAATTTTCAAAATTTTCAATTTTTTTAAAATGTAAATTATAGGAATTTTTTCAAAGTTTCTTATATGTGGGTAAAAGACTTGTAAATTATCCAAATAAAATTTTTTATTTTGATGAAGATTAGAAAAGTTATATACTTCTGAAAATTTTGAAAATTTTCAAAAAAATAGAACAATTTATTTTTTTCATAGATCCAAAAATTCCATTCAAAAATTTTACTAAATACCAAATATATTTCAATACTATTCTTTTCGAATTTTTTGATTAGCCTGATATTAAAAAAATTAGAGCCTGTATAACCTAACTGTTGATGGCGAAGCGCGATTATCGCAATGCGACAAAATCGTCAAGGCCGTAGGTATTTTGAGAACCTTCTTTAATGTCAAATTTAAAAAAAAATGTTCAGCTTCACTTTTTGATTTTAGTTTACGTTTCGGCATTGACGGAATCCTAAAATCATAACATTTTATCGGTGCCTGTCTGTATATTTGTCTGTATGTCTGTATGTATGATTACCTGAATGTTGTAGCCACGCTAACTTTTAAAGGATTTGTCCGATCAAGTCAGCCTCTGATACACTTCTTGAGGTTCCTAAAATGAAGACTAAGTTCGTTAAGCAGATATTTCCAAGCAAAAATAAAAAAATTAGAGCATTTTCAAAATTTTAAAGAACAAATTTTTTTTAATTAAAATTTTGTTGTCGAAGTTTCTTATAGATGGATAGAACACTTGAAAATTATTGAATTAAAATATTTAATTTCGATGAAAATAACAAAATTTATATACTTTTGAATATTTTGAAAATATTCAGAAAAATAAAAAACAAAATTTTTCGATTAGACAAAAATTCAAAAACTTTGAGCTTTTTCAAAATTTGCATGGACAATTTTCTATAAGTTTCAGAAATTCTCCTGGAAAACTTTCTGATACACGTGAAAAAGAATTGCAAATTATCTCAATGACATTTTTAAATTCGATAAAACTTCAAAAAGTTATATGCTTTTCAACAATTTGGAAATTTTCTAAAAAAGGAAAAAGTTTTTTTAAAAAGTTGAGAAATATCAATCCGAATTTCTACTAGATGTGAAATATATGTTTTTTAAAACTATTATCATGACATTTTTTAATTAGACAAAAGTTCCAAAAGTTGGATAATTTTCAAAAATATGCCATTTTGATTTTTTAATAGGACCATACGTTTAAAACGTTATTTTTAGTAGATTTTAACAACGTTTACAAACTATCTTGATGAAGTTTTTCAATTGGATACGAATTATCGAGCGCGAAGCGCTAGTTTCGTAATGTGATTGTAATCGACAAAGCCGTAAGTGCTTTGAGAACCTTCTTCAAAATCAAATCGAAAAAATTCAGTTACAATGTATGGCTGTAATTCCTCTGATGTTTAAATCACAGTTTTCGATTTAAGTTATAGTATTTATAATATTTGAAAAATGTATTTAAATTGTACACATTAAACGTAAGAAAACGAGCCCGAGAGCGTACCCGCGCGCCTTAGGCGCGCTCGAAATTGGCGCGGCGCGCAAGGAGAATGTGCCCGCGCAGCGTCCATATATTTTTTGATATATTCTTTCATGACATATTGCTTCGTTTTTATCATTTCAATGCATTTTTATACAGATCCGATGACGGAAACTAGCTGCGTTTCTAAGGCTTTAGCGATTCGATTTTGCTTTTCAAATAAATTTTAAACTGTTAGTCAAGAAAATGTTCTTTTTATTAGGTTCTTACTTGAATTAAAAAATCCTACATGTATGCTGATATTAGAATACTAACATTCGAAACATGCAATATCATGAATGGGAACGTTACCTTACGTCTCTGAAATAAACTTTCAATACAATTAATGAGAAAACAGAGAGAACAGTACAGAGAACTTTTAGTTGATAATTTTCTTGGAGGATTTTCCGATTTTTAGTTTTAGTATAATCGAAAAACGACTAATAAAAGAATCCTTTGGTAGAGATTAATATTTTAATTACTTTAAATTTTCTTTATATTAATCTCATTGTTGAGAAATAGGGCGTAACTTCTTATGCCGTGATTTATTGTTTGTGATAGTGTGTCAACGTTATAAGATTTTCCGTCATTGCCGATAAGTATGGGCCGAATAAAAATGCTTCGACTTGAGTTCGACTTGAATTGCCCCCAATGAAGACATGCTGAAGTCGAAAAGTTCGATATGAGCATGTCTCAGTTTTGAGACGGAGCGACACTTCAATTTATGTCTTGGAGACAATTTTTTATGTCTTGAAGACATAAATTTATTTCTTGAGTCGAATTTTTATGACTCCAACGCATGCGGTTTATAACTTTGAGCGTACCTGCCCTAACAAAAAGGGTAATTAGTCATAAAAGCTAATCTTTGTTAATGGTTAAACAATCTTGT
>NC_046657.1:138503677-138508321 GCF_010883055.1 Belonocnema kinseyi | reverse complement strand
ACTTATTGACGGATTATACGGTTATACTCGTTTAGATCCACTAAATCTGAATTTTGAAATTAAAAGTAACTAATTTAATAATTACAAATTTTTCATTCATCAATCTTAATCTTATTTATGATCCGAAAAACGTTCGATAAACTTAGCCAAGGCAAGGCTCGTCTTGAGTTAAGTAAACGTCTTAGCCAAGACAAGGCTCGACTTGAGACAAGTAAACGCCGTTTTGCCTGTCGTGGCCATAAAAGTAAGACAAAGGTCTATGTCTCGACTCAGTTTTGAAACGCAGCCAGACATTGATGTCTTGGAGTTGAAAAAATTACCCATTTCAAATAGCATGGTTTCTAAATTGATTGAAAAAATATTTGTGTGCGTAAATGTATAAATTAAAAGTTTATTTATTACTATTATTATGCACATATATTTTTATTACGCAAATGTATTTGATTTTGTATTGATTAATCTCTCCAGTTGATTACGAACTATTGGTAAATTTTTGTATTTCACAATAAAAAGCAAAAAATCAAATATTATACTTATCCTGAGTCCGGTTTTTAATAACTTAGTCATAATTTAACATAAAAAATAATAAGTAGGAAAAGTTCAAAACAGAAGATCAGGTGACACAATTTCGAATTCAGTTTTCTAATAGCATTTCAGTTTCTTTAAGAATAATTTATTAAAGCATTAACTAATGACATCCCCATTTATTCTACAAATAATAAAAAATATGATCTTTATCTTGTGTTAAAAAATTTACCCGTACTTACCGTTGTCGACGTTAGTAGTATCGATTTTTAATTTTGATGTTTTGAATTTTAAAGTGATCTAAGGGAGTAGAATATAGAAGCAGGT
This sequence comes from Belonocnema kinseyi, assembly GCF_010883055.1. NCBI lineage: Eukaryota > Metazoa > Arthropoda > Insecta > Hymenoptera > Cynipidae > Belonocnema > Belonocnema kinseyi. The sequence goes on along the minus strand of NC_046657.1, from coordinate 138,507,469 downwards.
GAATATTTGGTACAGAGTCTCCTTAAAATATATAAGAACAACAAACTAAATCCGAAGGTTTCAAATATGGATGCGAGAGTGGATCAACTCGTTGTACAATGGAAAAACAATAGAGATCTGTACCGAAAAATGTAAATTTAGTTATCAATTCAATAGCAGTATTTATTGTAAAATGATTTGATGAAACAAATCAATCCTTTCTTCGACCGTTGATATTTATTGATTTCAAATCGTAGATTTCAAATTATTTATGTCTTACGGTCCAATCGTAAATCGAAAAAATAAATATGAGTCAAAAAAACATGTTCTTCGAAACTCAGATATTTATTTATTAGAAAAAACTCCTTTTGAAACTTCCTGACGTTTGAGTACACATGCGTACCTTTTTCAAAGGTTCTTAAACTGAGTTGATGATTGTTTAAAATAGTCAAACAGATCAATTTTGAGTCAAAAAAAGTAAAAAAAAAGTTCGTCCGTCCTAACCTACGCTAATTTGTTTTCTCGTACAATTTTAAAAAAATGTAGTTCTAATCGATTGAAGTCTCGAAAAATTTTTTTGAGACTTCTAAAAATGACTAAATTTTAATTAATTTTTTTAAAAACAATTGACTCAAATGTTACTCTTTTCTGACTGAAAATTGATCTGTTTGACTATTTTAAACTGTCATCAAATCAGGTTAAGAACCTTTGAAAAAAGTACGCATGTGTACCGAAACGTCAGGAAGTTTCAAAAGGAGTTTTTTCTATTTAATAAATATCTGAGTTTCGAAGAACATGTTTTTTTGACTCATATTTATTTTTTCGATTTACGATTGTACCGTAAGGCATAAATAATTTGAAATCTACGATTTGAAATCAGCAGTATTTACGTAGTTGTCAACTATTTCTACATTGTTTAAATCTTTGATTAAGTTTTGCATTGAAATTTTTCACCTTGGGAGTTAGTTTGAAGATCACAATTTGGATTATCATATTGTTTATTTCGCATATAATGCACCCTCATGGAAGCAAGTGAAAGCTGGTTCCATGATTGTATATTGAACTGAGCTTGGCAATACGTTATCGACCCTATGTTCTTTCACTGTAAGGGAAGCGGAATAGAAAAAGGTGGGGGGGGGGGTGTTCGATGAATGGGTGCACTTAACTCGGGCCTGCTTAAACAGTTGTTTGATCGGCATTATGCATTAGCATGTGGCTGGTGCCACCGCTTATTAGCGGCACTGAATAGACATGGGGGATGAAGCATCAGCGCCAATACATACACATGAATGTCTCCCTCCAATTACTTGATGCTGTAGGCAATGGAACTCATCTGCAGGGATTTCCGCTTTCATGGAAAGTTGGTCAAAAAGAGGATTGCAGCTTACAGAAAGAGTCCTTAACTATTTTGAAGATTTTTGTGTAGGGCAAGAAGCGGATTAGATCAATTTGAGTCATAAATTAATTCCTTTTGGCTTATGTCAAAGAATAATAAGTTGTATAATAGTAAAGTGTGCTTAATACTAAGAGTTTTAGTGCAATATCAATTCCAGTTGCTTAAAGATATGATGTATTTAAGAAAGTATTAGTATTAAAAAACTAATTTGATAAATTATTTACTGAATAGTTAGAGGTAATTTGAAACTGAATTTGTGTAGTTTTTATTTTCTTCTTAACGTAATATACATATGGGTGATTGTCAAATTGCAGGCAAACTTCAGTACCTAAAGTGGCAATCATATTTGAAAATTTAAAATCCAAAAGCGTTATTTCTGAAAATAAGAAATAATAATTACATTCGTACATTAAATATGGATGCTATTATTATTGTTGTTCTTCTAAATCCTGTGTTTTCTGGATCTTGTATACCTTTCTCGAAATAGTTTCTACCTGTTCGGGCTTGGGTGGATGTTTGACATAAACAGGGAGATCGCTGAAGATGCGCGATCGGTTAGCTAGAAACAGTTGATTCCTTCTAACCTATCCTTTCCTCTTATTTATTCTCTTCCTTGCGTCAGATAACACCCGTATTTTTCCAACAATGTGCTAATTGATTGTAAGCTGCTTTGAGTTCTTCAGTGCCATAAGACCTACCTAAACAGAAATAATGCTTGCATCGTAGAAGTTCCGCAACACAGTTTGGAGATAATTTGTCCACTCAATGTGAACGTTTCGCCAGTTCTTTTTCGTGTTTCCATATAAATTATTTACCATGTTAATCAGTAGTTAATCGAAGATAAGGGAAACAAGCGACCAACTAGCAGACCATAATTTGTAAAATTATTACGATTCGTCCGTTGAAAAAATTTTTTCCCTTATATCTGTTTATTGTAAACTAAAATGCTTAAAATAAGGGCAGATTGAGGTACCTGATGCAAAGCCAATCGTTGATTACCATATTTTAATGTATATCTTATTTTACATGTACGATTTCCACTAAAATTATTCATAAATACCCTCGAATATAAGCACTGAACATATATTTAAAGAATTTTCTGTACATCTCGGTTGATTATCGTCACTCTGGACTTGATCTTTTCTAGTCACTCATTTCCCTGCTTTTTCATGACGAACAACACTTTTGTCAATAAAATCCTGAATTGGCATAGTAACATATTGTTCTAATTTCAAAATATAGGTGACGCGCACAGTTGAGAGTCTCCCATCTGTGTACGTGAAGCATCGCTAGGGTACCATCTGTGCACAGTTATTTCCGTGGTCAACAACGTGAACAGTTGAACCAGTGGCCACCCGGGTGCATATATTAGCTCATGCACAGTTTCCTTCTGCCCAGTACCGGGATCGTGGGGAGAGGTGCAGGACTGTGCAAGGGGAAATAAGCGTGCATAGGGAACCGGAAAATAGATTATCGGGGTTATAGGCGATCGTGAACGCAGGTGGAAGCTTACTGTACACAAATAAAAAAATCTGGTCATTGATCGTTTCTATTTATAGCAATTGTCATAAACAATAAAGAAAGGAAGTTTATAAAGCGTGCATAATGTTATTAATAGTACGTATTGGTTTTCTAACAGGTAACCTTGATATAGGCAGTGTATGAGTTTACACTTTTTTGAGTAAACAGTTTATCCTACGAAAAAGTGCAAGAAAGAAAATTTTTAATTGTTCTCCGAGATGCTAGGAAAGGTTTTAATTTTCTCTCAGTATACAATGAAATTGTTTAAAAAAAAGTTGTTTGTTGTTGTTCAGGGGAATATTCATGGTCTATTAAAATTTTTCCTATACTTATATTCATATACATAGTGTCTAATTTTGCTCATTCTTAGTATTCTTAGTGCCGCGTTGTGCCTTTGAATTTAGGTCGTTCCCGCGTGTGTTGGATAACTAGATAGTATGTGAGCTAAATGCTCGGGGTGTGCATGGCACGCCCTGTAGCTATCATCGGGAATGTCTTGGCTCAAAATGCGGCGACGGTTTGTTAAGGTGGAAATGACACCATCTTGGCATGCAAAAATAAAACCCTCTGTACCAGACTTCAATCCGGGCGATTTAAGGAAAGCAAACGTTAGCTCACAAGCCATTGACTGATCCTTCAGATTTCTGTGGAAGATACCATGTATCCTCTTGTCGAGGAGCTGTTCACGAAAGTTTTTCTCTTGTTCTTTCTTAATCCGGGCTTTCAGGAGTGAGTACTCGAGATAGATTAGATTTTATGCATTTTGCTCACCCCTAATACTGAAGTCAAATCCTAGTGTTTCAGCAGCCTCTTCCGCTGCTTTGTACAGAAATGCTCCTTTGCCCACTTCTTCGTGATTCCTGACCATTTTAAGAAGAGGGTCTCTTCCATTTGCA
>NC_046657.1:138498019-138503577 GCF_010883055.1 Belonocnema kinseyi | reverse complement strand
TTGCCACACAGGTTCAATTGCCCGAACAATCCTATCATTTAAGATAGCTGTGAATATCTTATAAAGCGTGTTCAGACAAGTTATTGGCCTGTAGTTCTTCGGATCAGCTAAGTTGCCTATTTTCAGCAGGAGTATTGTGCGCCCTTCCACCAACCACTCTGGAATCGGCTCTTCCGACTTTAAATACGAGGTGAAAATACGGGCCAAATGCTGATGGGTTGAAGAAAACTTCTTCCACCAGGAGGTTTTGATACAATCTGGTCCCGGTGCGGAATAGTTCTTCATCCCTCTTAATACTTTTTTCACCTCCTCGGTAGTGATGGGTGGGCATTCTTTATCAGTTCTTATGAGGGGAACTCATAACTCCTTGAAGCTATTTATATTTTCTGAGTCTTCGTCCAGTCTATGCTGAACTTCGTAGACTTCTCTCCAAAATACTTCGACCTTCTCTGGTTTGCGTGGGTGTTCGACAGTAACTGGAGGGCCTTGGAAGAGTCGAGATGGGTCAGAGAGAAACTGTTGATATTCTCTGACCCATCTCTCCCTCCGCTCTAGACTTCTCTTAGCGTCAGATAGTATCCGTATTCTCTCAACAATATGCTGCCTGATGGTCAGCAGCTTTGACTTGTTAAGTTTGTGCTAACGGGTCCGGAGTTCGCGCGCGAACTTTCGAACCTTGGCCTATTTTTATGGCAAGTTGATGCATTCGTCTTTTGGTCTTATGATCAGCCGTTGGTTTTGTTTTACGGTTCGCATCGGCCAAAGCTCTTGCTGCATTATACACACAATAATTGATAGCCCAGAGGTCGGATTCACCGGAAAAATGTCCACGAAGCTCATCATCCATTTCAACCAGATCTTTAGGCTTGAGAGAAACCAGCGTGTTGATGTTTCTCCTGGCCGTAAAGCATCGCTCTTCATCTATTGGATGCCTGCCCGCGGTTGGTCTTAGTGTCGCCCCTCTTTCTTTGTTGCCGGGTTGTTCTAGCTGTGGTAGAATAGGCGTTCCGCTTAAATTGCCCCTTTTTCGAAGTAGTTCGGCACCTTAAAGTCCCGAGATTCCGCCGACCCATCGCGTTAAATCCATTTTCATTGGCTCTCCCAGCTCTAGAGTGGTCGCCATTGTTGGCCGACCCATTGTCGGGAGCCCTGAGCGTTTGATTCTTTTGAACCACACTTACACTGCAGTCCCGCAATAACAGTACCCGTTATAGAGGACAAGGTGATCTATGGATGCGAGAGAGATCCTTTGCTACACTGAAAAAATTTTGGGCAAGCAACTTTCTTCTTAGTAGGAACGCAGCGCCACGACGGTGGATGGTGCAGCGGCGACAGCATATTTGTGTGAGCAATAGTGCCAAGAGGGAGCAGACCCTTTCCCAACTGGTGGGAACTTTGTAGTTCCACAAAAGAGATAGCAATTGCCCCACGCGTTCAGAAATAAATTTTCGCGGACAAATGAAACTGCAGGACACAGTTGAGTTTTGTGATCGTTTGTACAATAAAGTACACCAGTAAGCAAGTAATTTAATAAATTTAATAAATCCCCATGTGGAAATAGCCCGGGTTAACCCTGGTACAACAAGGTTTCTAGTCGGGGACTGGCCGGGCTATGTTTATTTTTTAAGTGCCTAGCCGCACGCTGGTCGGATACTCGCTGGACAAAATTTATTTCAAAACCCCAGTCAGGGGCTGACTGGGCTCTGATCGGGCAAATCTTATGATCGTATGTTCAGACGGTACCTGACCGGGCGCTGATTGGCAATAATAAAATTGTTGAACTTTGTTTATAACTTAATTACTTTCTCTGATTTCATTAAAAAATGGAAGTCTATAACCGCATGGATGTTCCACGCGTGAAAATATATTGGGTGAATATCTTTTTCAACGTTCACGATTGAGTTTCTGAGTCCCGTCGTTGAAAAATTTAAATGTTCATAAAAAATTATATTTCCTGTCATTGTAAAAGGTTTTAAAATAGTCTAAAACGAGAAAAAACAAAATATCACGCGAAATCGAAGTAGTCTCTCAAAGACTACATGAAAATAGTTAATGTTGCCTATGTGCTGGGCGTGTGTAATTTTATATATTAATATGCTCCAATTCTACAGTAAAAAAGAATCAAATTGATCCCCCAACTCAGTGAAAGATGTTCTTCATACAATTGAAACACGAATTATTTAAATATAGCAAAGCAGCAATTAATCTTGTCCCGTCCATGGTCGAAATTCCCGACCAGCTCCCGGCCAGTTCCTGGTCAGCTCCCGGTCAGCTCCCGGACATGCTCCATGGCTGGACGCTGGCCAGCGCAGCGTGACGGTACAGGTCGGATTCCGACCAGAAACCCCTGTTAGCTCCCGACTTAAAGCCGGGCTCTCCATCCGTAGACTGGCCAGCTTCGGCTTAAATTTCCACCCGGGTCAATCCTATATAAAAATCAAATGAAAATAAAGTGTTCAAGAGACATTTGATTTTTTTGTAGTCGTATATTTTTACGGATAAAAGCAATTTCTTACATACATTTTCTGGGAAGGACTTTATGATATTTTCAGCCGGAAGTTTTATTTCAAGTCAAATTTTAGTTGATAACAAATTGTAGAAACAATTCTGTTATATTCATATATTCATACAGAAAAAATTATTTTGTTTGTTTGATAAAGATTCTGCGAATGACGTTATGATGTTACCTGTCTATTCCATAAAATAGTTTGAGACTAAGTAAACAACTCCCATTTTTATTAAAAAGTTGTACAAACATTTGCATGATAGTCTTATATAATAAGTTACTTTTCTAATAAAACCTGTTGCAACTGATTATATTCTGAAAGTTATATCAATAATTCGATTTTTTATCATTAAATGAAATACATGTAGACAATTGCTTATATAATTTCTTTAAAACAATTACAATAATTAGTTTAGAACAAACATTTGTGGTGGAATGAGATCATACATTAGGGTGTCCAGCGACTCTAAAAGCCTAAAATTCTTCTTGAATTTGTTTAAACTTTAAATACCTGGAAATCTCCTTGAATAAACAAAAAAATTTCAAGACTCTTTTTGTAGACTTTTATAATTATTTTATAGATTACAATGAACAGACTTTAATATAATATAGTTGAAGTTGAAGTTAATGAACAGTTAACATTTTTTGTGATATTCAACTACAAAAGATCATACAAAAGATATTTCGAGATATTTTTAGATTGGCAAAATTTTTTTAAATATTTCTAAAGATTGAAAAACATTTCAAATTATTTAAAAAAGTTTTAAATATTTGAAAGCATTTTGAAAAATTTACAAAGATTTCACGTATCTCAAAGAATTTAAAAAGGCTTGCACACCATATTTGAAAGATTTCATATCAATTTGACGAAGATTTCAAAGATCTCAGAGATTTCAAAAAAGCATGTAACAAAACTTTAAACATTTCACAGAGATTTAAAAATTTTGAAAACATTGCAAGGATTAAAACAGTTTTTTTAAATTTACAGTAAATTAGATTTGAAAACATTTCAAATACTTGAAACGATTTCAAATTTTTTAAAGAAGTTTCAAAAATGTTTCACCAAGATTTCAAACATTTTAATAATTATGAATTAGCACAAAAGAGTTTTGAAAGATTTCACAAATATTTTTAAATGACCCCGCTTAATTTACATTAAAAGCCGGCCCCGGTCAAATTAGCTGAAATTGCAATGTAATATAGCTTAAAGCCTCCTGATAAAAAAATCCTAATATGTACTAGTCCAAAAAATCAAAAGTTTTCGAGATAGGTGGGGCTGAAGGCGAAAAATATGATCACAAGTAAATCTAATGTCCCGCTTGAAACTTGAAGATGAGGTGCAGATTTTTCAATAAACTGTGATCAGGACAATGTAATCAGGACTGCTCTGGTAATGTGAAGATTTTTCATAATAATGAAGACAGAAGACATTCTGGACTACTAAAGATACTTTTTAGTCCCGATAATTAAGACCAGACTATAGGCCAGTCCAACCAACAAAGGCAAGATATGTTATTAGTCCAGTCGGTTAAGACAAGACCAAGAACATCTCTTGCCTTTGTTGGTTGGAATGACTCATAGTCTTGCCTTAATTATCTGGACTACAAAATATCTTTGGTAGTCCATAATGTCTTTTTCCTTGATTTTTTTGAAAAATCTTCACATTGCCTGGGCAGTCCCATTACATTGTCTTTGGTAGCTGGACTGGCTTTTTCTTTGAAAACATAGGCCGACAAAATTTGACAAAAGTCAAAAGCCAGAGACCAGACCTAACATTTCCGAAGGACTTTGATGCGCTGAATCCGAAACCGAGCTCAAAATTTCTCCTGTACGTCAGGTTTTCAAAATATCCTAACCTTAAAGTGCAAAGACGCGTTTTTTAGCTGTTTTTGAGGTTATGTAACTGTACAAGAAAAATGTCTACCACAAAGCTGATAACGAATTTGAAAGTACTAATCTTCTTCTTTTAAACCTACTTGGATTTATTTTAGGATATCTTTATTTTTCACCTAAATATTGTAAATTGTAATTTGTTATTTTAGCGTTTTAACGCATTAGTGATGTCGTGTTCAGATTTATACAACGCATTCTCTATTGCTGACGCTACGATATTTTTTCTTCAAAATATTATCTCAGGGGTTTTCGGGGGTGCCCTTTCTATTGCCGGTGTACAGTCGTTTGGAACCAAACTTTGCATATTTATAAAACAATAAAAAATATGTAACCCGTGTCTTTTCATTTCGACGGAAGCCGTCTCCTAGGGCTAGAAACCACCCCTAACAAGCCACAAAAATGCTAACCCACCTGACTCTGGGAACAATAAGTTTAGCAGCATATTTTTCTTGGAATAATGAAGTTCCATGCCACAAGTGGGTTAATCAACCTACCTGCTAATCCATCTAAACCCAGGATTCACTCCTGCCAAATCATTAACAAGCTAACCCACCTAACCCAGGGAGCAGCGAATTTAGTCGTTTACATTTCGTGAAATAATTAATTTACACACTACAAGTGGGCTAAACTTGAAGTGAAATTTTTCAATTTAGCGTATTAACCAATTAACGCTTTTTTATTGGTATGTTGTGCGGGATCCTTTGTTCTTTTTTAAAGCCCTAAATTGTGGCTGCCATATTGCATCTTCTAGGGGTTATAACAAAAAACTGACAACGGCAATAGAAAGGGCACCCTCGAAAACCCTTGAGATAATATTTTGTAGAAAAAATATCGTACAATAGCCGAACACAGTTTATTGAAAAATTCGCACCTAATCTTCAAGTTTAAAGCGGTACATTAGATTCGCTCATGGTTATACTTTTCGCGTTCAGCCCCACCCATCTCAAAAGCTTTTGATTTTTTGGACTAGTACCTTTTAGAATTTTTCGATCAGGAGGCTTTGAATTATATTATATTACAATTTCAACCAATTTGAATGGGACGGATTTTTATGTAAATCGTGCGGGTTCCTTTTTCTAAAGATTTTAAAAATATTTCAAAGAATTCATAAGGATTTCGAAAGATTTCAACACAATTTAAATGTTAAAAAAGTAAACTT
>NC_046657.1:138492548-138497919 GCF_010883055.1 Belonocnema kinseyi | reverse complement strand
ATACCTAAAAATGTGCGCCAGATTTTGAAATTTTGTGGGAGATTTCAAAAGATTTCACAGAAACTTCAAACATTCCAGTGATTTCAAACGAAAACAAAACATTTCAAAAAAGTTCATAAATATTTCTGAAGATTTTACAAGATTTTAAGAATTTTAAAGATTTCAAAAACGTTACAGTACACCATATTTCAAAGGTTTAAAAATATGTCAAATATTTTTAATTATTTAAATTTTTATAAGATTTTAGAAGAATTCACAAAGATTAAAAATATTCCAGTGACTTCCGACGCATCAAAAAAATTTAAGAAATATTTCAAAAAATTCATAAGCATTTTAAAGGAGTTCAAGAATTTAAAAGGTTTCATAAAGGGTACAGAACAAAAGATTTCAAAGATTTAAATATAATTTGAAAAATGTTTAACTATTAAAAATTTTTCTTGAAGATTTCAAAAGATTTCACAAATATTGCATATTATTTTAATACAAATTTTAAGTATATTACGACAAAACGTTTGCCGCATGAAACAAACTCCCCGTGAAACTTTGCTTGGTAATACTTTTTCCCGCTTAAAGGCAGAGTTACTATACCGACACTGTTGGGACTACATCTGTTTCAAAGTGAGCACGCAGCGTGCCCAACAAGAGAGTGGATCCGCACCAAGCTACGGCCGAACAGCGCGCGATGCATTTTCTGTTGCAACTCTATCACGTGGGCGAGTAGCTCGCCCAAGATCTTTTTAATGTAGCTGATCGGAGCAACTCCACAACAAGGCAAGATTGTATTAAAAAAGCGGACAGTACCCTTTTGGCGGGCAATCGTGTCATTTTCTTCAGTCAGTTGAAAAAATGTCGCAGCCCATTCGCTTTTCACTGGAAATTTTACAAATCTTTAGAAGAAAAATCTGTCCAAGTTCGATTTTAACAGCTTTCAAAGTAATTAATTAAATTATGTTTTTTAATTATGTTACCATTCACGTTACAACGAGAGATGCGAAAATGCTTTAATTAAGAACTTCCCATCTTAGTTTATTAGTTTTAAGCTTATATTTTGAACTCAAACAATTTCAGAATACGGACTTAAAGACTTAAAAGATTAAAAGAGTTTAAAGTTGAAAATTTTTGATAACAGACACTTATCATTTATTACTTATCACTTATTAAAATAATTAGAAATTTTGAAAAAATTACCAAAATACTTTTATACTTACATAAATTTAACACCATTTCTAGATTTTTCGAGATTTTTTAATGAAATTTTTAAGATTGTTAAGAATGCTTTAACTATTTGAAATGACATCAATTGAGGTGACGGATGCAACAACTTGAGAAGCGCTTGAAACCCAAGCGCTATTCAGTTTTTGACACGGTTTTTATGGCTCCACTTAGGGGTTCATTATTTTTGGACCACTTCTGCACAATTGTCCGTGACTACCTATCATTTATTTTATCTGCATTCAGCAGAAACCATGTCTATTATTCCGCAATCAAAAATAAAAGCAAATCACAAATGTAAGTACAGTACACATAAACGTGAATATACGCAAATATGCACAGTAGAAAGAAAATCTTTTAATTCAATTGAATTTACATTCAGGATAACCTTAAATTCTTCAGATAACTTAATTCATGATATTGAGGTAAATACTCGTATAAAGTCAGTCTGTCTCGGTGGGTAGTGAATTAAGGTAGAAAACGAATGTAATAGCCGCATTGACTGATCAGAATTTTTCATAGTTAGTAGGAAATGTTACAAAGTACATTAGAACGGGGATGAATTTTATTTGATGCTAGCGGAACTCGTTCAAATACTCCGTACGCATGACGGCTTGTGTGTGTGTGAGAGCGATGCGCAAATTATGTTAATTTTCAAACAGAGTTTTTATCGACGGGCGAACCCATCTACCTTATTCCCGAATCAATTGTTATGATTGTAAAACAAACTCCGAGAAGTCTCTAGGAATGATACATTGTAATTGAGGGAAAGTTTTATTATTTCCTGAGCGTTTGATCGTATGGGGTCTAAAATTATAGTGTAAGATCGGATGGTATTATTTTCGGGTAGATGCTTTCCGGTCGTCGGTACGTGCGGCAGTATTGTGCTTGCGCGGAAGCCGAACGGTGTGTAGTGTTCATGCCATTAGCAACGATGCTATGGTGGTCATGTCTTGCTCACCAGGGTATTGTGATCGCGCGGTGGCTTATTGCTGCTGTGCTGACGTCACATAGTGATTAGATATGAGTATGAAGTGGGATGGTGAAAGGATCCCTACCTCCAAGGAATACCCTGGTCAGGTTAGGAGGTGAAAAACAGAATATCTTTATAGGTGAGACGAGAGGAGCTCGAAGAGTACCTATATGATGTAAGGAGGTGTGAAGGAGGACGGGATCTGCGAATACCAAGAGTAATCATAGAATAGGCGGAAGGACGTATGTGGTGGGTTAAAGGAGTGTTGCGCTCGGCAAATATATTATCGCATGTTAAATTCATTGGAATAAAGGATAGTGCATATGTAAAAGTGTTCTTGTAATTATACCACCCCGCCTCTCATTCGATTTTCGACAGTGTAACCGTCCCGGTTGGCAAAAAGAGTGAACTGTCCAGCCGACTGACATCCAGTTTTTTTTTAGATTTTAGCGAGCAATACTTTGATATTCCTTTTCGTGATTTTTGACATCTTGTAAACCATGCCCAGCTTTCCGGAAACATTTTTCTCTATAATTTCTAAGAATTATTTAGCAATGTGAAGGGTCACTGTCTCGTAGTGGTAAGTTTAAGTTAAGGTTAGGTTAGGGTTGCATAAGTATAAGGTCAAGATTATTTTGTTTAAAGAACATATGAGGAAGAATACTTCAAGTGAGCTTACCTAAAATTATTGTTTCTTTTATCGGATTGAAACTTGGATGAATTATAGCCCTAATGGAACTATATTATTTCACCAAACCGGTTGTCAATAAACATGAGATTGAATTTTTCACTATTTCAGGTTATGGACTTGTATGCAGCTTGAAATAAGAATTGAAATTGAATTTAAAACCGCAGCTATCCGAAGCTGGTTTTTTGACACGTAATAGAAAAAGCCTTTTCATTATCTTAAAATAAATATCTCGGTGGCCCGTAGTGAAACATTTTTTATATTGATCAAATTATATTACTTCTTGTTTTTTAGACGATTTCAATGGGTTTCACGTGATCTTGTAAATTACAATCAATAAAATAATTATTTACTAATTGAGTAATATTGAAGTACATACTTTTTAGAGACGATTCCATGCTGGAAAACAAAAGTTTGTTTATCATTTCACAAGTAATGCGTTTTTATGTGTAGTTGTTTTTCACTTGTTTCAAAAGCGTTACATATTTACTCGTGAAACGCTTAGTTCCAGGCTCAATAACCGAGTAAAAAAAAGGATATTATTGTTATTTAATGTGGCAATAATTGCACATATACTACTGAGACGTATATGGGCTATTTTATTGATCACGCAATTTTCTACATCGATCATGATATCTCTATTATGGCGCTGCACGTACTCGTAACATCGAAGTTTGTTTGCGTGCCTCAGGCGTAAAGTCATCTCGATTGAGTTTTTACAAAGCCAGCTAGCTTTAAGATTTCGGACTAATGCGGACTTTTTGTGCTCGCATTCTTCTTTTTACTGCATCTTAAGGGCATGTAACGCAATCAACTACCTATATTACCTATGTTACCGATTAGCTGTCGGCTCCTGCATTTCTCGAAGTTTGAGGACGATATTTTACAAATAAAAAAAGTTCTTAGGTTCAAAACATATCAAGGTACAAAGAAAATATGTGAAAAAATAATCCCCGGTTTTATTTCTTTCAAAATAATTTGTAGCGAAATTTCTACTCAATCAATATACATAAACGCAGCTTATGGTCTTCTGATAACCTTTTGAAAGTTTCAATCCAATATTTTACTAACCAAAAGAAGTTCTCAAGTTCAAAGAAAAATCAGTGAACTGAAAAAGTGCGTTCATTAATAAAGGTATTTAAATGTGTGTCACATGCCATTTCACTTCGTCTATTTATGTACGGACTTTAAGGTTTACTTTTTACTGTGCGCGTACATTTATGGAGAATGAATCAAAACACTTAAAAATCAGTTGCCAATCTCAGACACGACAATAGTTTTGTGAATATTCAAAGTATATATGTAAACTGTTGGGTATCGTGTATGTATATCTTTTTTGTTAAGTTAATAATATAGGATGTATAGGTAAAAATGTATGTATTGTATATTAAGTGTAAGGAATGCCAATATGACAGACCACTTCCACGTAGTGCATCCTGGGGATATGTGAAATTAGTTTTGTGATTGTTAGCAGCAATTAAAGAGAACTATTTTCCCTCTACTTACAGTGAATTGCCACTGCTACTGGGGAATTCACGAGAGAATGTGTCTTTAATCAAATACTTCTGTTGCATTTGGGTTTCAATACACTATTGCATATACAGTGAACTTCCTCTTATGTCCCCTCTCGTCAATGTCCCCGCGCGCCTAGTTCTCCTGTCTTAATGCGCACTTATTTCCCCGTGTGCAGTTCCTTCACCTCCCACCACGGTCCCTATGCGGATGGTCACGCCCCCGAGAGGGGCTGGCTAATTAAAAAAAGAGGCCGACTAGCGGGAAGTTTAAACTGAGTATTTTAATTTGACGTGAAGGGATAGCAGATAACTTTTTCGAGAAAATATTCTAAACGTAAAAGTAACTCCTAAATGTCATAATAGTACAATTCTTCAAGTTTAGAATGTATTTTTTAGTCATATTCCATTTTTTGTCGATTGATGTCCTTTCAGTGTCCCGCAATACAATTAACTGTCCGAAATTTGATATGAGAGTACCCGATCTGACACACTAACCTCAGATTTTTGATATTTTATTTCGTGACACTGAAAGATCTCTAATCGAAAAAAGAATGGAACGTGACTAAGAAAATAATTCTACACTTGAAGAATATTACTATTCAGGCCTTTATAACTTACCGTTGCATTTAGAAATTATCCTCCGAAAAGTCGTGTGCAGTTGCAGTGCAGATCCATCTAGTGTAACAGAACTGCCAGATCGTGGATGAAATTTACGCCTACCATACCTCCCGTTTGGGAGCCGCATAACAGAAGGTGCATGATTAACACTATGAGTTCGTGTGTAAGCCAAAAATGCAAGATTCGACTTCGGTTTTATGCTTTACGATGATAGCCCATCTGAAAGCTTCGGAAGACTTCGGTGGTCTTCTATTTATATCTGGATCCCCATTTGAAAGAAATGAAAGAAATTGGCGAATTTAATGTTTTGCGTGATTCTTCATTTCATGCATGAATCAATTTTGAGGTTATGTTTTTCAGGTGTAT
>NC_046657.1:138487926-138492448 GCF_010883055.1 Belonocnema kinseyi | reverse complement strand
TGGCTAAAATTGAAGAACTAAAATTCGAATTGGTCGAACACCCACCGTATTCACCAGATTTAGCCCCCAGTGACTTTTTCTTATTTCCAAACTTGAAAACATTGCTCGGTGGACAGAGATTTCCAGACAACGAAGACGTCATTGCCTCTGTAAGTGCTTATTTTGAAGAACTTCTGAAAATGCACTTTTCTGAAGGATTAAAAAAACTTGAAAAGCGATTGACCAAGTGTATAGAGCTCCAAGGAGATTATGTTGAAAAATAAAAAAAAATTTACCCAAAAAAAAATTGTTTTTATACTTCATTCTAAGGACTTATTAAACTACCCTCGTAGCTACAATGAAGTCTGAGCGCGACATTGAAAAAACGTTAATATTATGTCAGATAGATTCAACGGGCGTTTGTATTCCGCATACATAGTTTGTAAGCGGTAAATAGAATGGCTTTTATTGCCTAGCAGAGATTCGTGGTACATTTAGGTTTATATAATGCAAAATGTCACTACAGTCTATTAGAGAGTTTAGTAAATTATAGAGAAAATTTGCCCCTGCCACTGTCCTCCGTTCTGATAATGATAAAATTTGAAACCTAGTTATACAACAGAGTGATTGTTTTCGGATCTCTATACTGCCTCGACGTGCTTATAACCCAACTCAGTGCTCGATTTGCAGAGGCCACAACATTACTTATATAAATTTTAAATGACAAATTACTCTCCAATATTATTCTCAGGTCTTGAACCGTAGTCACCCTCTCTAAATACGTTCCTTTTACGTGATAGTCAAAGATCATATTATTAGAGCTTCTTGAAAAGGAAATAATACTGCATTTGGAAGCATTTAGCGGATGTTTATGTATGATGCACAATAGATTTAATCTGTCTATATCATCCTGCAGTTGCTTACTGTCCTTTTCAACATTGATAATTCTGAAAATTTTAATGTTAGCTGCAAAAACTAAAATAAAGGACTGTATTGAATCAGAAACATCATTCACATAAATGACGAAGAGAGGAGGACCTAGGACCGACCCCTGCGAGACTCCAGAGGTTGGATGAAAAGCATCAGATGTGTGGCCCTCATACTGCACATAATGATCTCGATTTTGGAGATAAGAACGCAGAAGCCTGATGCCCACATTTTAAAGCTTCGCTGACGAATTGTGTTAGACACATTAAATTAGTGATTGTAGATCTTTTTGCTGTAAATACGTGCTGCGAATTAGAGAGTTGAGAAGTATGAGCGTAATTAATTTTCGGCAGTACAGATTTCTCGAAGACCTTCGCGAAATTTGAAATGACTGCACCTGGACGATAATTTAGAATATCAGGTTTACCACCACCTTTTAAAACAGAAACAACCTTGGCCGCTTTCCATAATTGCAGAAAAAACCCAACTTCTGCATACAAATTAAAAATGAGACATAAAGGTTTTTCTAATACTGCGCGACAATGTTTTAATATGAAGCCAGGCACAAGATCAGTTCCCGATGTTCTCTTTGAAAGCAGAGATTTCATTGCTTTGGTATCCTGATCAACTGTTAATCTATAGTTATCCTTACCCAAATACTGATTTCCGATCTTTGGTTCGGATTGTATCTGATTATTTGGTGGTGTCTATACATTATTAAATCGAGTAGCAAATGCCGTTACAATATCAAAAAAATTCGTTTATGCAGTCCCATTATAATACATTATTTTAGGAAGCCTAGTAATTCCTTCTGATTTGTTCATATAATTCCAAAATGACGATGGATTGAATCTAAGCTCCATCTCTTTACTTCGTTCATAATCAATTAGTGCCTACCAAATTCGTTGATTAATGCCCGTTCTTAGTATGCAATATTGTTCATTATAGAACTGGGAGGGATATTCCCGATTTTTCCCCAATATTTGTGTTTCAATCTGATATCATGAATTATATCTCCTCAAAACCAAGAAGGGTAGATTCCGTTACTGGTTTTCCTTGAGAAGCGTGGAATATTTCTATCCATTAATGCTAGGAACTTAATACAAAGGACATCACAGGCTTCATCTGCAGTTTTAATAAATTCTAGAGAAGACCAGTCCTGATTGCTTAGATCTACATAGAAACCTGAGTAGTTACCCAGTTTAAAGTTAAAACGTGAACCACTGTTACCATTTTTAGAAATTTCTTTGCTTTTTCAAGGAATTGTGCACTGAACTTTTATACTTATTTTTAGTTCCGGGTGGTGAATATCCTCCGGAACAATTGGATTGCACGGCGTCTCCACTTCACAATCGTAACCCGCAAAAACTAAATCAAGACAGACGCAGTTCTGATTAACTATTTCATTTGCTTGCTTTAGATCATAGAAAGACGCTAGAGAGTTATACATTTTTGACCTAGTATCATGAAAATTGTTTTTCGAATAATTCAAAACCCCAGGTGAATTAAAACCAACAATTATCACTAATTGCAAGTCTAAAAATGTCGGTACTTCTTGAATCATTTCCACAAAGGATCTAATAGTATCCAACTTAATACCGGGTGGGATATAAAGTAGAAGAAAGGAACATGTCCAATTTTTACCCTTAAGATTAACAGCAAGAAAGTCTATATCAACACAACCAGCAGCATTCAATGATAATTATTTTATTTATCGTTAGGTTAAATATAATAACATTATACTTTCTACGAAAGGGATCTTCCCACTCACTTAGTACTTTGTCTCCCGCATTTGTAGCCTTTTCCAGAGTAGTAATTTTTAACTCGGTTTCCATTGCCAGGTCTTCGTTACTTCTGCTTCCACCGTTACTAGTCTGCTGTTATAAGAAGCCAGGTCCTCTTTGACTTCAGTTACCGATGCTTCTAAACCTTGAATTCGGTTTGTGACTGTGCCTTCTGAATCCCATATTTCTTCACGCAAGATTTGCGTGAATAAATCGATTGTGAGCGGTCCATTGCTTTGGGCTGGCATGGTCATAGTCATAGCTGTCACATCAATGTTAGAGTTGACTTATGAGTGAATGGAATCCTGAGGTTGTGCATGTTTCTCTTGTATCCCACTCCTATCACCGATAGGCGACGTTGAACGTGAGCCACAACATCTGGCATAATGTCCTGGATCCGTTTTTTAGCTTTCCAGCAGATTGTGAATGGTATAGCGCATTACATACATTACACTTAACCGAATCTGATAGAATCGGCTGTTTGCACTTCCCATAATCGTAGATGGATGGTTGTGACAGACGGATTTCATTTATTTTAGAGTTTCCCGAAGCCATGAATACCTATTGTTGGTAGGAGTTGAATACAGTGCTACAGTTATACACTTCCTACTTTAAGGTTATGTTTGAAATTGAAGGTTATGTTTGACATCAACTTTCCACACACTATAAACTGATTCACTGATATGCAGGCTACCGTATTTAATTAATACTAAGTTATTTTAGCTCCGAAGAGTATTTAAAAAAAAAGTTCACTGGTTTGATCACTCGTTGTAAGCTTTAGAAGACTTTACGCCACTGACGAGATTTCACGACCAGACAAGCTATCTAAAATTATTTGAAATTGCTTTGAATTATTGAAATTATTTGAACAGCCTAAAATATTTTAAATTCTTTAAAATCTTTTGCAACACCTAGACACCTTTTAATGATTTCTAAAGTACTTTGGAATTTTTTTAAATAATTGCTAAAATTGTTAAAATTTTTCGAAATTCCTTGACATATTTTAAAACATTCACAAATATTCAAAATCTTTTGAAATTTTTTGAAATTTTTTAAAGCTCTTGAAAATTCCTTGAAAATTTGAAAATTCCCTGAAATATTTCAACTCCGTCAAAATGTCATATTAAATTGCTGTAATCAATGAAAATTCCTTGGAATCTTTAAAATTCTCTCAAATTTTTCAAATCCTTCAAAATCTTTTGAAATGCCTAGGACTTTTTTTAGGATTTCTAAATTACTTTGAAATTTTAATAAATAAGCCTTCTACAAATTTTGTAATTCTTTGAAATTTCTGTAAATTATAAAAATAAATTGAATATTTCTTGACATCTTTTAAAACAACCTCAAGTATTTAAAATCCTTAGAAATCTTATGAAATCTCTTAAACTTTTGCAAAGCTTCAAATTAAAGAAGAGACAAGTTTCAAAACGTTAAATATTGAAATATTTGTAGATTAGAGTTTTGAAAATGGAATCAATAAAAATGCAAAGCTTTTGAAATATGATTTTCAAAAAATTTCAACTATTTAATAAGAATAATTTTCAGCTCGATGGGATTCAAGTCTTCAGATTTAGAATTGTAAACTTGGAAGTTTATTTATAAAAATGAATAATCATAAATAAATTGAATGCTTTCAAAATTTAAATGTATGTTTTTCAATTGGACAGTCTCTAAATGAAATTATTTCAGACTAAAATTTGGAAAACAGAAAAATCTTAAGACATTAAAAATGTGACTGTTAGTAGATGAGTAAAACTATTAAATTAAAGTTTTAATAGAAATTACTCGAGTTAAAGTTCAACTATTTCTAAAACGATTATTCTGTATAATTA
>NC_046657.1:138486488-138487826 GCF_010883055.1 Belonocnema kinseyi | reverse complement strand
TCTAGTCGGGAGTGGTGCTGACTGAAAACAGATGATTTGGAGCGATTCGCGCGCCATATGTTGGTCATTCTAAGGACTTATTGAACTACCCTCGTATTAATGAGTTTATAATAAGATCTCGTCAACTTGCAAATGCATAATATACAGATTACTGATGACTAAGTTTAAGATATCTGTTAAGTTTCACATTATTAAGCAAAGCTGTATATTGTATAAAGCCCGAAATTAGCCTTTGGCTGTGGGCTAGGATTTCACCAAAAAAGCCCAAAGTTTCTAAAGCATCTAGTTTTATAAATTTTAATCTGAAGATTTTAAAAAATTTCAAGAGATTTCAAAAGATTTGTAAGGATTTTAAATATTTAAGGAAGTTTTAAAAGACGCCAAGGAATTTTCAATTGATTACAGTATTTTAATATAAGATTGCAAAGAATTTGATATATTTTAGGATATTTTAATAAATTTCAAGGATTTTTAAAATGATTTTAATATTTGAGTATGAGATTTTAAAGGATTTAAAATATTTCATGGTTTTTTTTTTTAATTTCAAGATATTTTAAAGAGCTTTAAAAAATTTCAAGAGATTTCAAAATATTTGTAAATTTTTAAGAGATTTGAAAGGATTTAAACTTTTTTAGGATATTTTAAAACATTCCAAGAAATTTTCAATTAATTTCAACAATTTAAAGCGAAAACTAATTGTTTTAGTTGAAAGTTTGACTATTTCTATTAAAAGTTAGTCAACTATTCATTAAAATTCATGTAATATTTTATAAATATAATATTAATAATATTCAGACTATATACAGCTGAAAAACATAACCTCCTAATCGACTCATGCATGAAATGAAGAACCACGCGAAACATTAAATTCGCCAATTTCCGCCATTTCTTTCGAATGGGGATCGAGATATAAATAGAAGACCACCGAAGTCTTCCAAAGCTTTCAGATCGGCAATCATCGTGCTGCAGATAATCGAAGTCAAATCATTCATTTTCGGCTTATACACGAACTCACAGGTGGTAATGATGCACCTTCTGTTTTGCGGCTCCCAAACGGTAGGTATGGTAGAGGTAAATTTCAGATTCGGTCTGGCAGCTCTGCCCAGTGATCCCAGATCTGAAACGAGACGTGGTCCAATACTATGACACGTCTATGTCCGTGTGAATATGGTAGGAGACGATATAAATGCGTGGGTTGCGCGCGCAACCCATTTCTCCTCTTCTGAATTTGAAAATTCGAAGGTGCACGATTGCCTGTCGGAACACTTCGGCGGTTCTATTTATATCTCTATTTGCTTCGAAATAAAATGAAGAGATTGGTTTCAATTATATTGAAAA
>NC_046657.1:138481282-138486388 GCF_010883055.1 Belonocnema kinseyi | reverse complement strand
ATATTTTAAAACATTCCAAGAAATTTTCAATTAATTTCAACAATTTAAAGCGAAAACTAATTGTTTTAGTTGAAAGTTTAACTATTTCTATTAAAAGTTAGTGAACTATTCTTTAAAGTTAATGCAATATTTTATAATTATAATATTAACATATATAATATGTATAAAAGTAATAATATTTATACTATATACACCTGAAAAACATAACCTCAAAATTGACTCATGCATGAAATGAAGAATCACGCGAAACATTAAATTCGCCAATTTCTTCCATTTGTTTCAAATGGGGATCGAGATATAAATAGAAGACCTTCTGTTTTGCGGCTCCCAAACGGTAGGTATGGTGGGGGTAAATTTGAGGCTCGATCTGGCAGCTCTGCACCGTGGTTGTCAACCAGTCTTGCCGTGTGCTAACTGTGCTCTCCTATTCGATGTTTCCCGGTGCTCTCTCCCTATCGTGGAAGGTTTCCAGTCACCGACTTGATACTCCTCTAAAAGGAAACTTATCGGTCGCCAGCACCCGCCACGGGTGTCTCTACGGGTGTATCCACCACTTATCTCCATGTAAGTGGCAATAAATGCCGTATTGTTTTAATCACAAACATCTCGTTTTATTGTGTCTTCACCTTACTTTAGGCATCCCACATCACATTTCCCTCCTCGGAATTACCTCGGTAATAGTAGGTACGAAAAATCATGTAACCGTCCTGGCGGATGACATTTCTACCTGTCGTAGCATGTTATATTTAAAAATTCAGATCTTGATAACTTGCTTGTAATTTTAGATTATTTTATCCCAGCTAACGGACCGCAACTGCTTCAACTGCTCATGTGCCGAAAAGCATTATTATTGATAGTATATCTTTATTCATTTAAAATGGACCCGCGCTTTTTGGTACATGCGCAGTTAAAAAATTTGCTTACAGTAGGCGTATCGATACAAGGCCGAGACAGCCAATGAACATTGTTGGACATAAATATGCCGACGACTCGCGGTAGAGGTGGCGGCCCCTCGAGAGGGGGACAGTTGCGGGCGTATACATTTTACGACGGGGAACAAAGGTGGAAGTTTTCTGTAATTTATCGCGTCATAAGTTAAGCATTAAATTACCGCCCCATTCTAACGGAATTACATACATATGAGGGGCCATCAAGTAGTTATTATTTTATATTAACTAAGACTTAATGCTTCGATCATTTCCGCAAAAATATACGTTGCAACATTGAATGTAATTCTTTAATATTTTTAAACCTCTTTAGTAACCTCTATAACATATATTTTAAACATTGATAATGGTCCAGCCGTTATAAAGAAAAATTAATTTTGTGATTTTTTAGAATTTAATTTTTTGATTTTTCACAGTTTCTTCATCATTTTTTTTTCAAAACTTTTTGTTTCGACTTGATATTCACGGTAAATTGATCATATTTTAAGCATAATAGTACAAGAGACGGAATATATTCTAAAGAAATAATTTGAGATTATTTTCAGAATATGAAGATGCATAGAAAAACTGAGATCTAAAAGAGATGTTTTTACTAAATTTGTTTTCCAGCATTTCAAGTGCAAAGAATAAATGTCAGATAGCGAAGTTCGACGTAAACGTTTATCAACAATTATATTTTACTAGGGCCTTGTGGAAAATTAGAGTGACGGTGGCCGTGGTCAAATCTCAGGAAAATGTTACGCCGTAGATTCTGAACAGCAAGTCCGGGGGCTGGTCATTATCTTAAAATGAAGAACCTGGGCAAAATAACATGCAGAATTGTTCTCTTAAAAGAAAAGAAGTGAAGAAGATAAATATGAGGGAGACTTGAAAAGGCGACCTCAGACTCTTTCCAGTTAGTTTACATAGCCCTAATATCTCTTATATACTGTTTCTGCCATATTCCGGAGAAACCTACTATCTGTACGTATAACTGGAACGTCGCCCCTCTATGTGAACCATCTCCGCGAAAACTACCCACATAAAAGTTGATCACTTAAATCGCAGGGCGTATGCCTTGCCACTTTTCTCAGATTTAACTGCTATATTCTTTCGCATATCATATTCCAAACCTTTTAAAAAATGCCACCGAGGTTCACATAAAACAGAGTAAAGTTTTTATTATAGTCCCTGCTATTATATAAAGTATTTGTTTTTCTTCAAACAAAATTCTAAAGATAAATTTACTTCAATAGAATAATGATTAATGATTAGCGCAGTTAGTGGTCCTCGTCCAAAAAAGTCGTATCTTATTAAGAAATGTTAGTGTAACTGTTTATCTGCTCGAGTTAGTTTATTTCGTAAAATTTTTAAATTTCGGTTCTCGCATTATATTCTATAATTATTTTTCTTCAATATTCGTATGGTTTAAATAAAGCTTTAAATAAACTCAATTTCAAATAATGAGTTAACTAAAAAAAATGTTTTGAGTAATAAAGTATGTTCCCTCATAATGTGAGCTTCAATTTAAAAAATACACACATCAAAATCACATGTCAATAAAATAATAGATTCAAGTGAAATCGTGACACCATACCCCACTCTCTTCTACATACAAGAAAATTTTAATAAACAAGTTTGCACAGATGTGCAAGTTCTACAAAATTTTCTCTCACTCTTTTGGTATATCCTGTATCATTTACCAGAAAAATGCGTAACTTGTATTTTCAGTAGAAAAACTCTCTTGGCTTGTAAAGTGGTTCAGCTCACATAAGACTGATGGGACATCTCCCCTAAACAATATCTTAAAAAAGAATATTGACAAAATAAAATGGTGTGGTTTTCAGAAAATTTTCTTTTCATGTGCCAAAATTGAAAGAAAAAATGGAGAGCATTTTCTGATAAGCCCAAAAAAATTTTATTGATAGCAAAATTTTAAAAATTCTGAATTAGTTAAAAAAATACCGAATTCTGGATCAAAAATTAATAATTTTTGAAAAAGTGGATGACAAGATTAGAATATTCGTAAACGGTGTAGATTATTTTTTTTAATCGGAAATATAAATGTTTCCTAATTTCATCTAAAAAGAACGTTCCGCCGCAGAGAGATTCCGCAACTTAAAGTGTAAAACCAGAATAACAATAATTATTTATTGTTCGGCATAGCCGGATCCATTTTTATTTAACACATATTTTGTGAGTGATATAATTTTTGAACAACTAGGATCATCAAAAGAAAAAGAAATTCTATGCAAATTTTGTGACTTAAAATTAAAAAGAGTAAAAAATAAAAACAGTTTGCAGTTGAATTATTTTTAATTCTTTATTAAATTACATGAAATAAAATATGAATTCTAGGCTTGAAAAAACTTTTCTTTTAAACTATCTAAAGTTTCTCCAAATTTACAATAAAGTACTAGAATTTTATTTCAAAAGTAGTTCCAAGGTAAAGCGTTACTTCTTAAGTACGGGTAGCATGAACGCGTTAAAAATTGTAAGGCATACTTTTTAGTAGTTTTCGTAATCAGAACTTTCTAGCAGAATATGCGGCATCTTCTCTGTTTGCATATCTTGTTTTCCTGTCAGTGAAAAACATATGGTGGACTCTGGCGGACTTGATAAAACTTGAATCGCTTTTCTGAATGAATCTGAGCAGTGTTTCACTGCACTTTGATAACAGTTCCTTTGGGTGATAATTTCTCTGAAACAATAAAAGAATCTATTATTTGCCTGTGTTTAAATTTACATTCGACTGATACACATCCTTGATTCAGAATCTTGACCAACTGCATTAAAGGTTTTTTACGGGTAGGATTATATTTCGCGACTTTGTAAGAAGTTTCTTCTAGCTAGAAGGCCATTATTCAATAACAGAAATAACTAAACCTAAATTTTGTTGCATATAAAATTTCCTGCTGTTAAAGTTTGCATTATGTTTGTTAAAAGTTGATCCCACGATAGAATAAAAGCTGTCGTCTGCTACAGAGTCATTAGTAGCAATGGGAAAATGGCAAAGTATGAGTGAATTCAAGTACTAAATTGGGACATCAAATTGAAAGGAAAACGGAAAAAACAATAGTTAAAATTTCTTGCATTCTTGCAGGTACACATATTTTTCGCTTTGACCACTTAAATATTGTGTTTAATTAATAACACAATATTTACTTAAAAAAATACATGTAATGAAACTCTAATGGACATGACTTAATGAAGATAATCAAGTTACAAAATAATACCGCAATAAAAAAATAGATATCATGTCTTGATAAATATCATTTGCAGGTTATGTAGCAAAGTTGTCTACATAAAGGCATATTTATAAGCAAGAGACTTTTCGTCTCAAGTCATCGGTCGATAACTGTACCTCAATTCCTAACTTATCAGCCCTACTTTGCAAGCGTGTGGTTTGTGAGCGGTACTTTATTGTCTTTTCAAGAACGCTCTAAACGAACCCTTTTGATTCTCTACAGATATCTATTAAAGCTCAAGTTCTAAATAATACCAATATTTTTTTTGAGCCGCAACTTTAGTGAACTCCCTGGTTTTTTTCTGCTGCATTAGATTTTATTTAATACCACTTAGCAAAAAGCGCAAAAAACAACTGAAAGATGGGAATCTCCATTTCTCTCCAATTTAATGAAGTTAAACGAAAATAGATAGCGCTGGCGTCGTAATTATCGTTACATCTCGAATAAAAATGGAGCGATTATAAGACGAAAGATTATCCAGGTGAGGTTCAAAATCGGAATTTATCTTCGATTCATATAAAGTTTATCTGGCAAGGTTATTTTTTCTTGCAGTGAATCTTTCACATGGAATCGATGTAAACTTTATCTTTCATTTCTTCTGTGATAGCTGTAGAAATTTTATTGAAAACTCTAGATAAGAGAAGTTTCCAAACCGGGTACACAAGAATGGTATTTTTGTGCTCACCCTGTAGTATTTGCCGAATAGAATCTAGTTTTAGGGTTTTCACCTGTGCCGGTATGATTTTTTTCGAAAATGAGAAATGTTACAAAAAAATCATTTTTATAAAGTATTAGAGCTACTGAGATACTACATCACACCTAGTAGAGCTGTGGTTACAGTCTGTCAAGTTAAAGCGTGGGTGGCTTTACTCGCAGTCGGTAAGGTGTATCGACATGATTTTGGTGTCAAAATATTAAGAAGAGCTCCCTCT
>NC_046657.1:138478394-138481182 GCF_010883055.1 Belonocnema kinseyi | reverse complement strand
GGAGCTCTTCTTAATATTTTGACACCAAAATCATGTCGATACACCTTACCGACTGCGAGTAAAGCCACCCACGCTTTAACTTGACAGACTGTAGTTGACGGAGAACAACCTTTTTCTCATGATCTTTTACAACTCATCTAATACTTTCCATCCCATTTTTGTATTGGGACATTTTTCCAGATAAAAAATTAATCTTTTTTCTATGAGTTACAGGTCGGCGTGAGTCATCGAAAACTCGGGCCTTTGTATCTTGAAAACTCTCGTTATAATTGTTATACGAAATTTGAAGCGGCGACGATTAGCAAATTTTACCCCATATATGTATTTAACGATGTTATATTACAATGCTCTCTCGCTTATTTAATTGTACTGTAATTATTAATATTAATTATGTTTGCTTAAAAAATCAACGTGTTTGAAGTTATTAAAAAAAAAAATGTAACACTGGGAGAGCAACAGATAAAGCGAAGCAGATGACAGGCATGGCGCGACAACAAGAAATTATATGATTGGAACGCGCGCCCCATCATTTTCACGAAGTGGGAAAAAGCTTGAAGGGCAATCCTTTCGAAGCTTTTCAAACTCCTTAGCTCAGCGTAAGTCAAGGAACAAAAAAAGGGCAATAGGATTTTTTGGCAGTTTTCCTTGATCAATCATCAATGACAATCTGTTTTTTAAAGAATATCATCGATCGGATCGAACCTCAGCTCTTTTCAAGCCTGAAAATTTCAAATGTAGAAAGAGTTTTAGCTCGGCGTTCTGTTTAAGGAACGGATTAGCTCCTTCTCCAGGCGCTTTATCAGGCAGTCCCTTTGAATATTGGTTGCAACAGTTTGGGCTTTACACCGAGGGTAGGCTTGCGTCAAATCTTTGGTTGATAAAAATATCATTAGAAGCGAATATTACCGCCGTCAGTAGGAGGTGACGACCAACGCTACCACGAGGTGGCGTCTACCACCAAAAACCGTCACCAGGAGGTGACCTAACCTACCGTAATCCAGTCCCTTTCGCCGGAACTTAGTAGCACCTGCCGGCACGCTGTACGAGAGAAAAGAGAGACAGACTTATCTTAACCGAGTCGAATTATCCGTTTCTCCAGGCCCTTCAGGCCTCCTTTTGAAGAGTTAAGGGAATTCCGTTACCCTTGATTTCAACGACTCAAAAAGTAATGCTTAACTTGATTTATCAAGCCATCCTTCTGACTACAGGTTGAACGGCTCTGAACTCTAGTCAGAGAGAAGCCCGATGCTAACTCCGGAGCAACAGCGACGTCGCCTGAATGCGTCGAACCCACTAGACGTTAGAGCTTGTTTTCTTTCAACTATTCTCTATCTTCCTTTCCTCCACTTACCAGATATATTTTTTCCATATACTTATACACCATATTACTTTCCTGCACTTTTACGCGATCTTACATTCCTCTAGCTATCCACCATCTTACTTTCGTACATCCTTCTTTGTTACAGTTTACCAAAGAATTTGTAGAATTTGAGAATGTTCCAAAGAATTTGTTCGGGTACGAAACTCGTCGATTGTTTTTGCTGCAAAACTGTGATAATTATTGACAGTGGGTGACGTTTCGTACCCCAAGTCCGAGAGAAACGATACCTTGTGAAGTGGTACCATTCACACTACCAAAACTAATCGTTATTCCAGGTATATATTACCCTGAAATTGATGTTATATTCACACTTGGGTTTTACTGTGTTAGCATCCAAATATTTAACAAAATTATTTAATT
The DNA here is from genome assembly GCF_010883055.1 of Belonocnema kinseyi. NCBI lineage: Eukaryota > Metazoa > Arthropoda > Insecta > Hymenoptera > Cynipidae > Belonocnema > Belonocnema kinseyi. The sequence goes on along the minus strand of NC_046657.1, from coordinate 138,479,441 downwards.
AAATTAAATTGAAAGAAAAGTAGCTGCATATGGTGTAATTAGATCGTTACTTACGTGCAACTATCTGTTTCAGGAACGGTAAACATTAGCAGCATGTAATATATCGACTGGCGTTCATAACTGTACCATGCAGCAGGGGTAGTTAGATCACATGTATCTGCAAAATCTTTAACTATAGACTGGCATGCCGAATCTTGAGTGCGGTAAACAGCAACTGAAATATTTTACGTTCAAAATATCAGAAAAAATTTGGGTTAACATTAAGCCGAATAAGCCTTTGATTTCAGAATCCATAAATATAAGAATAATAAGGCTAAAAAAGAATCTTTCTTCACAAACAACGTTATTCATATCGGGTAGTATTTCGAGAGCAGTAATACCGATAACTTTGAAATCGACTATTTAAACAAAATTCGTCGAAAAACCAGTTATACTAAAATGTGTGTGAAAATGAAGCAGACAAATTATTACAGGAAAATAAGAATTCGTGATTTTTGACGTAATTTTCAACTCTTTGCAGCATTTTTAGCCAATTTTATGACAACAAATATCTTTTAGACTTACTGCAAAGGCATTGATGTACGACTTTGGTATTTTATGATGAAATTTTGCAATATTTGTTTTGCGTGAAGTTTTGTAAATACTTACATTGTTTTATTCTTAAGCATATTTCGTTTAAAACAATTTCCATAGCTTTCTCTTTTCCGAATTGATCCAAACGGTCTTCTTCATCAAAACAATTTTGCAATGCATCGATTACTGCTTCCAATTTGACGGCTAAATCATCAGGCAGACGAGAACAATCCATTGAATTGACGTCAATTTTCTGAAATTGTGTTGTTTCCATATTCATGTGAAACATTTCTTCTAGACGGTCTCGATACGGAGCTACAATTACTGGAAAATCGTACAGACCATTTCCCTTGCTAGAACATTTATTTCTCAACTCCCCCATAGACACATTGAGCCATTCTTTTGACCTATATTTCGACTCAGAGATTCTCTGAGCTGTAAATCTTCCAAACAGGACTTGAATGAGTGAAAATA
>NC_046657.1:138465261-138478294 GCF_010883055.1 Belonocnema kinseyi | reverse complement strand
GCTACAAGCTATCTAAGGATGGTACTATAGAACGCCACCTCAAGGTAGGCCTAGTGGCGCCATCACTTGGTCAGGCCGGAAACTTATCAATCCACCCTCGTAGATGGTGTTGCCGCTATAACTAGGTACTTCGATGGTTAAACTAAATAACTAATAAGAGTCGTAAGCCCCAAAAAAAATAAACTAAGGAAAAGTGGGGCTAAGCAGATACTTTTGTTTTCAAATCCTTTTTGACTTGGAATAAAAAATCAGTTCTAAAAAATATTAGGTGTTCTTGGATCGAGAATTTTGTTGACTACAAAATTTTGCTTTCGATTTGAAATCGCGATGCTTTAGTTATCAACTATTATAAAAAAATGAAGTGATGCAAAATCTGTCGAGAGAAATATCGTGGGGCTAAGATAACACACTCCTATGGTTGAGTGGACATTTGACTATAATGTTTCAACAAAGAAAATTAAACTGTTTAAAAAATTTTTATTGTAACCAACTAAATTCTCGGTCCAATAGTACCTAATATGTTGTCGAATATGTTGTCAGAAGAAAAACGATTTATAAAAAGGAGTCTGCCTATCTGTATGTATGTATGTATGTATGTATGTATGTATGTATGTATGTATGTATGTATGTATGTATGTATGTATGTATGTATGTATGTATGTATGTATGTATGCATGTATGTATGTATGTATGTATGTATGTATGTATGTATGTATGTATGTATGTATGTATGTATGTATGTATGTATGTATGTATGTATGTATGTATGTATGTATGTAGGTCTAAAAGGATGTCTGTATATCTATCTGTATCCTCTAGGGACGATGGCGTATTCGTTGTGTACATTGCCCCATGCGTCGATTTTGTATACTTTTATCCGAAAAACATTGAAAATCGTTGAAAAATCAAAATTTGATAACACGTTCATATTCAGAATTTTTTTAAGTAAGATGAATATCACTTGATATAGTGTACGACGATACACGAAAGAAAAACCGAATTTTCCACATGCATCGAAAACAACTTTCAAAACTCCAAAGACACTTGCTAATATCATGAACTGTGTCATGTCGTACAGTTAGCCATCAAACTTCTGTCATAAAAATAGCGCATTAGGGCCAACTTTGATTTAAAAAACCAAGACCACACGGATTATTTTTTTCTTTAAAAAAGAAAGTATTTGCTTAGCCTCACTCTCCCCTAGTCACATTTGCCACCAATATGTTTTTCAGCAAATAAAAGTAGTAGAGGTTATAATTTTTCTTCCTTGGCGGCATTGTCAGAATTGAAATCTGATCAGTGATTGCAAGATTCAAGCCGAAATATCGAATCATGTTGACCCTCACCCCCATGTTTAGTATTTCAAAACTTTTGAAGAAGTCCGTCCAGTTAACTAATTATGTGATTATACTAGAACTTCAGGATCCCATGGAAACTTAAAGATCAGAAGATTACTTTGAAAAACTCTGAATTAAAAAAGAAACATAATTTCGTTAGACACGAAAATGTTGAAATCACCCTTCAAAGTTTTCGAATAATTACCTGAGAAATACAAGGTGTTCTAGACTAAAGTGTCTGTATGTATATAGCTCTAGAAAAATATCAAAAATAAGTCGAAAATTTCGTTCTCTCAGTGAATAACACTACATTGGACTCTCTCTCATCCACGCGCAACTGTTTATTTTGTGCTCCTGATTGGTCCAGTTTAGATATTTTATAACTCAAAAACTAAAACTTTAACTGATGTATGGAAAAGGAATTTTCGATTTTTTTATTTGTACGCAGCCACATAAGTCCGGACACTTGAGTCTGGGATACTGTATAATTTGCAGTGAAATGAATCATTTAACTGACAGGCCCCTTGTGGGTAATGTACACAATAATTCTTGATTTTCACTCATGTTAAATTATAATTCTTAATAATTAATGGCGTCGTATACAGTTTTAATTTGTTCTATTTACTTCCATAAAACATGCCGAAGGTGGAAGTTAAGAATCAAAAATTGATAAAAAACTATCAATATCCCTTTCCTCATCTTATTTATTATTAGTTATTTATTATATTTATTATATTATAATATTATTATATTATTTATTATTAGTTATTTCTCATTATGATAAATTCTGTACTTTTACTTCCCATCATATTTTCATAAAGCAGTTTCTTTCGTCCTTCAAAGTCATTTTTTATTATCATCTCTTTTTCTGTTTTTCTTGACTTTCATTGACTAGTCGTTTAAATTTATTTTTTTTTTGTCTCTGTAATCATTTTGACGCCTATTTCTGTCCTCGTCGCTAAGACCTACGATGCTCAACGTTCTGTTGTATGATTCTTTATTTTCTTTTCGGGCTGCCTGAATTTCATCATTCCGCCATCCATCACCAGACGTTCCCCCTACAGTACCACACGGTACCGCAGTACCACACACTTCAATCGCACTCCTTACTATGACATCCTTGATCATAGCCGATGCGTCCTCTATATTTTATTGTCTATTAGCGCCTTACGAGATTTCTCTTCTATTTATTCGTCTATCTTATTCTGAAGTCTATTTACACTTCTGGTTTCCGTAAATTCACAATCTTGATTCACGTTTGTTTCGTTTTTTGGTTTTCTTTCTCTCCATCGCTGACCTAAAGTTATGATCAGTATTGCATTGCATTAACTATTGGATTTTGAGAAGGTCTCTTAAACCTTTACCCGCAAAAATAAAGCCTTTTATGCTGTGGCTATTTCTTTTCCAGCATGTGTAGATGTGGATCATGTTATGCCTAAAACAAGTATTTGCAATAAACAAGCCATTTTATAATTATAAGTCCATTAATTTGTCCCCTTTATAATTTGTAATTGGATCCGCGAAATACCTAGGCTTTTATCTATGTCCTGATCTTTGATGCCCACAAATCCATTCATAACTCCCAGCAGAATTATTCTTTTACCATGATCACAAGTAGTTCTTATATCATTTAAAGGGTCCCAAGATGTATTTTTTACTGCATTCGGATTTTAGTTTCTCTTGGATTCTCGGATCATTCATTCCAACCCACAGAAATCTTGGGGATACAAAATCATGACCTCTGAGATGCTGCTTTGCTCTTGGACTCATAATAAAATCTACGCCTTGCCCAATATTTGATTCTCTATCTACTCAGACATAACATAATGAACATTAAGATCTATCACCCCCCAAGGATTTCCATGTGCATGCCTTTTGTCAATGTAAGTTTCAGTCTATTAAGAGGCTATTTTATTTTGTGTATTATTCATTATTGAAATTGTACGTCCCACTACCAATTTTATGCTACATTTTTATTTTGCAAGCAGAAATCATATCCAAATTAAGTAGTAATTTGTTATATAGTGAAGATTCTAGTTATAACGACAGTTTCGCCAACCTTTAGCGGGGTTGCACTAGACAGAAGTTCAAATATATTTATTTTCAATTATGTCTACAAAATTACAATGTACCTAAAGTTTACTAAAATTGTTATTTCCTTTTTTTACCATGCAATTTAATATTGATTGATCAAATGAATTCATCTTTGACGTGGTTGTTGAATTTATTCGATTTCCAGCTTACTCTTTTAGTTGATGCGACTTTATTAACCATGGGTTCGTTAGGGGCTGGTTTATAATTGGGATCTGAAATACACCAATACACCATCTGATGGCTAAATTTGGCACTAAAATAACAGGGCCGTTTTTAAAAGGTTGTGTGCTATTTTGTTGATATTCAGAGTAGAATATAAATATATTTTTTGAGAGCTATAATTTAAATCATCAAATAAAAATAATGTCCGATAATACAGAAATAGACGATCTACCGAGGAAAAGCAGAATTAAAAGAGTTTCCTCTGTGTTCGGATGTTCAAGCAAGGCTTGAAAAAACCGAGATGTTAGGTTTCACTAATTTCCCTTGCCAAAAAAAGGGTTTGTTAAAGTAATGAATAAAAGTGGGTCTAAAGACATGATCGATCGGAGAGAGCAATGGAAAAATGTTCTAAAAATGGGAAAGAAGGTAACCTTGAACATGTGTATTTGTTCTCTTCATTTTAAAAGTGAGGATTACGCATTTCCAACAGGTAAGTTTTAAAACTTAAGTTTTGCCTAGCTCAAGTTTTTTCAAAAACTGTCTAGAAAATTTTAATATTATTATTAGAGTGAATAATTAACTTCTTCGTATATATAAAAACATTCTCAATTATGACCTAAAAATGTAGCTTTATGCGTCTGTTTTTTATTTTGTTTTTATAGGTTAAAAGTAGCGACCATTTAAAAATTCTATGAAATCTAGAAGTCAATAATATTTAATGCCTAAACACAAATACAATGAAAATAAATGGTTTTACAGAAATTTTATTTTCATAAAAAATGTTGTAAACTAATACACATATATCGAATTTTTACGAGATAAAATATTTTACGGATAAAAACAATTTCTTTTTAGCACGATTACTGGGAATGAAGTTATGATTTTTTAGACCGAAAATTTTACTCTAATTCAAAAATGTTATTTTTTATAACAAATTATATAAACAATTGTGTGATATTCGTATATAAAAAGGGATTTTTTTAAATCAAATTTGCTGCGGCTAATCTTATGCTGGAAATTATGTCAATAATCTTAATTGTTATCGTCAAATAAAACACATCGATAAAACACATCGTAATGGTTGATTTAAGCTGCAGTAACTTTCGTAGCGTTTTATCGGTTTTTCTGATAAAGTTCTAATGCCTGATTGGTTACCCGTAAACCCAGTCCATAATAATCCGATTTTCTATGCACACGGTGGCTCTGATTTTTCGAGACAAGATAGACGTTTAAGTTTTCGGAACGTTCGCGAGAACCTTCGGAACGTCCTCGGAACGTGTATAATGTTCACGGATTAGAGACGTTTTAAACATAATTTTACGTTGATGTTATTATCAGTAAATATCGCATAAAAAGTAAGTGATACGTTAAAATCATTGACAATTTATAATATGGATATCATTTTATAGTGTAGGATACGCGGTACTCAAAATTAAAAATTACATCTATATTTACCTATCTCCTACGGTTTAGATCATTGTTGTTAAAAATAACAATAACGGACTGTTCCCCTCAGATCCTAGTAGAACGTTCCTGGAACCCTCACAAGAGGTGGACATTTTACAGGTTCCGGGAACGTTCCGTGCTGTCATGGCAATGAGGCTTCATTATGCGCACTGCAAGGTTACATGGGTTAAATATTTATTTTCAGCACTGGAAAATGAATGCATGCCACTGCATGCTTATATTGTTGACTGATATATTTTACATACATTGTTTTTAAAATCGAATTATCTCTTCCAAATATGTGAAAAAATACTAGGTAAGGAAGGTAAGGTTATAGGAACACAATTCACACTTCATGGATGCATCATCAAAGATTTTTTGGCTCCTTGTATCTGTCATTAATATACTGATGAAAGCAAAAGCTTAGAAATCATAAAAATTATTATAAAAATAATCCACGTTCGCTCTGAATATGCTCTAAATGCCTAAATGCAAACTTCGATTTTGAGGTTCTGTTGATCCACCCAGCCTTAATTGCCGATTGACTCCATCACTTGCAAATATCGACCGGTTGAGTTATACGTCGATTAACCTTTCTTTTAAATAGTTTAGAAGATGGTTATATACAAAGTTGTGAAAAAATTAGGTTAATCTAGGACTAACATTTTAATCAAAGTTGGTGAAATCAGCCCTTAGAAATAAAAGTAGCAACCACATCTACTTAAGTGGCCGCGGTATATATATTACATATTAAAGTAGTTGGCCATACTACTACTACTGCTACTATTACTACTACTACTACTACTACTACTACTACTACTACTACTACTACTACTACTACTACTACTACTACTACTACTACTGCTACTACTACTACTACTACTACTACTACTACTACTACTACTACTACTACTACTACTACTACTACTACTACTACTACTACTACTACTATTACTACTACTACTACTACTACTACTACTACTACTACTACTACTACTACTACTACTTTACTAGTTGTTCCAACCGAATATTTTTTTCAGCGGACAAGCAATAGACCTTTCAAAAATTTTGACATACCTTTTAAAGATTCCTCATCAATTGCATCAGTGTCAATTATATCACCGGTTAGTGAAGTATACAGACGACCTGTTAATGAATGGAATATATTTAATGTGCGTTCAGTAGATTATAAATTACATAGTACCCAAAAAAAGGAAAAGCGGTTGTTCTGACAGATTAGATTATTCAATTATTACGTATTTTGATTTTCTGAATTCAAATCCAAAGTCGGAATTCCAAAGTTAGCTATTGTTTTCTTCATAAACTCCAAATCTCGTAATCTAAAAAAACACTTTTTTAGTATGTTTTTTTGCGGTCAGGAAGAAAATAAGAGCTAGCTTTAGAATTTTTATTTCTGATTCGGATTCAGCAACTCAAAGTAGATAAGGATTGACTAATTTGATCCATCTGAACTCCTACTTTTTTGTGGGGCTGTGAAATGTATAAAAAAAGCTTTTTTCTTTCGGTTACGCAGAAAATAAGGGATAGCTTTGTAATTCCGATTTCGAATTGAAATTCAGAAGTTTAAAATACGAAAGAATGGACTAGTCTGGTTCGTTCGAACTTTAAAGCCTGTGAAATAATCAGACATTGAAAATTAAAAATTAAAAATTAAAAATTAAAAATTAAAAATTAAAAATTAAAAATTAAAAATTAAAAATTAAAAATTAAAAATTAAAAATTAAAAATTAAAAATTAAAAATTAAAAATTAAAAATTAAAAATTAAAAATTAAAAATTATAAATTATAAATTGTAAATTAAAAATTAAAAATAATCAATCAATTAGCTGGCCTTCTCGGCTCTTCTTTGAACCACGATGTTCGTACATCTCTATGCACACAGGATTATTTCTTCGAATAGTCCTGTTATTCAGGACCGCTGTAAAGATCTTATACAGTGTGTTCAAGCAATTTATTTGTCTTTAATTGTCTGAGTTGGACACGTTGCCTTTTTTGGTAGGAGTATATTACACATATCCAGCCATAGGGTCTTACTGGAAGTAATTGGCATCTATAAAATTACATTGTTTCTTGAGGAATAACAGCGACCCAAGGATGATAGCTTTCTGTATCCATCTCGCAAGTGCCTTGGCATAGTTATGGTACACGGGTATCGCTTTGAAGTTACGAACCAATGATAGCTTCAAACCTCCGATAGTACGGATCACAAGTACAATTACTTTAACTGCATATGGTGGGTCTAGTCCTTGTAGCTCCCTTTTGAGCTTTTGATGCTCTCATTCTAATCCTTTTAATTGGCAGTGATGTTGCAGTCGGTCGTCGTTAAAAATTTAATCAATAATATAGTTCGGTTCTCGAAGTCTTGCACAAGGATTTTAGGCCTCCAGTGTGCAACGGAAACTGCTGTCCGAAAATTGTAGTTCCAGAAAATTGGCATTTCTCATTTTGGAAAATTGACTCTGTCTCCCTCGGAACGTTCGGCAGGGCACGGTCGCGGCCAATCTCGTAAACGCCACAAGGATGATAATAAAGAATCATCAGGGGCGCATTATGTATAGATACGTCATTTCCGCGTGGGGGGACACCCAGAGACAATGTGTTCTAGGTGCTAAGCGTATGGATGACACTCTCTGGGGTTTTCTGTATCTTTTCTTGTTAAGTAGTTGTTGACGGATTTTTTAACCTCTGCTTTCTTTACTTTGGCTTTTAGAAGTGAAGCACACTTACTTGGGACAATTGGGTTATGCAGACACTGGATATTCAGAAGTCCGCGTCTGCCTGGATGGCGTGAGATGTACAATTACGGAACAGATGAATTAATATGCAATCCCTTATACATATGTATGACCTTAGTGCGGCACTATAAAGGGCCGTCAGCACGTTCTTCGTCCATTGAACTACCCGAAATGAGTAGAGTAGAACCGAGACTGCAAGCATGCTAGTCGCAAATACCTTGTTCAACGCCGTCAGCTTTGAAGAACAAATTTGTCAAATAAGATGATTGTATCTGCTTTGGAGAGACTTCTTCATCGATGTTACGTCCTTCATGCGGCTTTCAGGCACGCCCAAGTATGTATAAATATCTTCAGTATCAAGAGGCCTAATCACACTTATATCCGCAAGCTCAGGGTCCTTGGAAATGATAATAATCTTTCCTTTTTTCAGATGAATTTTGGCACATTTGTTCAAACCATAGTCCACACAAATCTCTCTTACATACTGCTTAACGATATTTAAAGCACTCTGAAGTTTGCTTTCACCAGAATCATAAATCTTTAGGTCATCCATATAAAATACACGAGCGTCCTTATGCTCGCAATGATTAATGTCGCCCCGAAAGACATCCTTCTGGAAGGGAAGTTGTTCATTGTCACACCATATTTTTCAGATAAGATAGTAAATGTAGTTTTCCAAGTGGGGCACCAATCTCTCTATGCATCTCACTATGTGTGGATGAACCTTCAAGTTTTCTAATAGGCAGGTTGTACACAGTGTCAATTACTGGAAGGATCCTGTTATTTAGAACAACTGTAAAAATCTTATACGGTGTGTTCAAACAAGTTATTAGCCGATCATTCTCTGCGTTGGATAAGTTGCTTTTTTCGGTGGCAGTATAGTATGTCCTAACACCAGTCAATGCGGAAGGGGCTTTTCCGGCTTTAAATATGAGGTGAATATACTAGCAAAATGTTGGTGCGCAGAAGTAAACTGTTTCCACCAGCAGTTCTTGATAACATCTAGTCCTGCAGTATAAAAGTTCTTTGCTTCCATAAGTGCTTCTTTTACCTCTTCTGCAGTGACTGATAGCGCCTCCGCAGCTGTTGTAAGATTGTCCAAAAATTCCTCAAAGCGGATGATATAATAAATATATTCTTTTAACTCTTGTGTTTTCTTTATCATGTATAACTCTCTGCAAAAAGTCTATACCTCGCCGGGCTTTGGTGGATTGTTCACAGAAACGTGGGGAACGTTGGAGAGGCGCTTTGGGTCAGTAAGAAAATGTTGATTTCTTCTGATTTATTTCTCCTTATTTTGATTCTTCTCCTTGCGTCAAACAATACCCTTATTTTGCCAAACATATGCTGCTTGATTGTCAGTAGCTTTGAGTTGTTTAATTCGTGATTAAAGCCTACATAACATCTGGTAGACCAATCACGGAAAGGATCCGAAAGTTCGCCTAAGAACTGAGGATCGTCAGTCACACACTGAACAAGTAAAAACTGCTAAAAGTCAAGCAGCATATTGTTGACAAAAGACGGGTGTTATCTGACGAAAGAAGGAGAATACATAAGAGAGAGGAATGGATTAGGGAGAATTAACAGCTTCTTGCTGATATATCGGGCCTCTTCAACGTCCCCCTTGTTTCTAGCAAAAATCCACCCAAGGGCAACGAGGTAGATATTATCTGGAGAAAGTTATGCAAGATCCCGAAAATACTGGAGTTGAAAGAAGATATTTTAATATCATCCACTGCTTGGCGTTTTGCGACAACCTTATAATATCTGATACTACTACCAAGCAAGGTTTAGAACCAACCTGTCATAGACTTATCATCTGTTTGTTGGACTTCTTGAAGGTTCATCCACACATAATGAAATGCATAAAGAGATTGATGCGCCACTGGAAAACTATATTTACTATCTTATCTTTGATGTCGAGTGTCATCAAGAAACGTCATTTCTCATAGGGGTATTTTTCAGGGCGACACCATGAGTTCTTCGTTTTTCGCTGTGGCGAAAGTAATCATCGCGAGCCTAAAGTCACTTATGTATTTCATAAAAAACAAACTTCAGAGTGCTTTTAAAATCGTCCAGCAGTACACAAGAGAGATTGGTATAAACTTTGGGTTAAACAAACGTGCCAAAATTTATCTGAAAAAGGAAAGATTATTATTGGCGTTCCCGAGGACACTGAGCTTGTGGATATAAGTGTTATTAGACACCTTAACACTGGAGAGACCTATACTTACCTGGGCGTGCCTAAAATCCGCATTCAGGACGCAACATCTCTCTCAAGCAGATACAAGCACCTTGTATAGAAGATTTGATTTTCAAATCTGTCAGCGATGAACAGGGTGTCTGCGATTACCATGCTTCCCATCCCGGTTCTAGTCTATTCGTTTGGGGTGGTTCAATGGACGAAGAACGAGCTTATACATTCTGCAATTATACATTTCACCAGATCAAGGCGAACGCGGACTTCTGATTCCGCAGTGTGTTCATAATCGAATTTTTCTAAGTACAGCTTACATCGTTGCAAATGTCAGAGATAATCTTCTAAAAATGGTAAGAAACACTGAGATGATTGGCAAAGGAGCGTTCCTTTACAAAGCCGGGAAGCAGGCAGCCGTGACCCTTGGTGTGAATTTTAACATCAGCAGTGAGTAAAATGCATTACTACATCCAGATGCTCATCTTCTAAAAGCCGAAGTAATACACGGAAACTTTTACAGAAATGTAGAAGAACAGTCCTTTTCAAAAGAGCAAACTTTTGTTTTTCTCAAATGATCATGGTTTAATTCAGGTACAGGGTGTTTTAATTTTCACCTTAGCATAGTTCGAACGGATTTTATGTTAAGAAGTTCCCAGCGATAGGTTCAGAGCGTATCATGCACACGCTGAGTGCCTAGATTCTAGAACACACACTATCTGGGTGTCCCACCCACGCGGGCACGACGTATCAATACTGACGTTATGTGGCCCTGACAGAGCTTTATTTTCATATTTTTTTCTTTCACGGTATTGACCGCGATCCTGCCCTACCGAACCGTTTGTAGGAAAAAGAGTCAATTATCCAAAATTTAAAGTGTCAAATTTTCTGAAACTACCATTTTTTGACAGCAATGTCGATTGAGCACTCCAGGCCTGAAATCGCGCTAAAAGCTACTTTTTAAAATGTAAACCTACTTTTTTCAGTAAAATTATATATTCGCTCGCAAGTTTGAGCGTGCCTAGTGCGCGCGAGTATTGGTTTTCGCGCTTCCTGCTCGTTAACGTATCTTCTAATAATTTACTAAAAGAATTGTTTAAAGCGCCTAGGGTTGAGAGTGTAGTTACAATAAGAGTCCAACGAAACTTTGATTAATGAGAGGATTGGGTAGTTTCAACCGAGAATCATGGCTGGTTCGTTTTCTATGCTGAGAAGGTCACCAACCTTCAGCAGCGTTGTTTCAGATTGGAGTTCATACGGTCTCATTATCTTATTCTCGTCCTCTTTTACGGAGTACGTCACGTTTAGGCGCCACTGTTTGGAGGCCGCCGTTTAGACGGTAGAAATTTAGGCGCGGATCGTTTAGGCACCAAGACGTTTAGGCGCCAGGTTGTTTAGGCGCCAGGACGTTCAGACGCCAGATCTTTTAGGCGCGGATCGTTTAGGCGCCGACCGGTATAATCACAGTTAAGTTTGAGGTTTGCAACATGTTCAGTTATGTCGCGATTAAAAGTAAAAATTTTAATTTTGTGCAAAAACAAAAATATGTTTTCGAGATATGGGGATGCTGAATGAGGATTAAAAAATTTTTAACCAAAAAAGTTATTCGGTTCGAAGGAAATGAAATATTTGTGTGACGGTGTCACAGTGTAACTGACTGTTTTCGATTTTTGCTCTTAAAAGAAAGTAAAATGAGCTTATTTTTATATTAAATTTGATATTATTTGACATAAATTTTTCGGCGAATAAAAACCAAACTAGTTATATCACAAAAACTTCGTATTAAAAAAAAAAGAAAACTTGAAAAGTTTTCAAGGTAGGTTAGGATGATACTGGTATCCTGGCATTTTACTTTTAAAAATTCAATGGTTTTATTTTAATTCTTAGGAAACACTTAAGAATAGAACTATTGTTTGTAAAAGGCCCGAAAATTACAAAAATTGATAGAATACGCTGCATTAGGTTTAAGGGAGTCACGCCGTATAATAGCCCGTTTTTTAACCTTTTTTGGGGATTTATTTTGGACGAACGATAACAATATACAACTTTGAACTTTTTACTCTATATTTATTCAAATTTGAACAGCATAATATTGTACAAGTTTGAATCCAAAATCTTTATTATAATGCATATCGCGCCACTCCGAAGACACCCATGTCAAAAAAAGTGTGTCCATGGCCGGCATGATTCCGGGCGAACGGCTTATTTGAAATGAAAAAACCGAACAAAATTTTGATCTGTGAAGCTGTGGCCATCGCCTGAAATAGGATATTTTGAAAATATTAAACATCGAGTAATTGATGCGGTTTTTAACTTTTTTTCAAATTTCATGAATTTTCTCCATTATTTCCTTAAGAAAAAAAACGGCTCAGAATTTTTTAATTATCCTAGTTCAGGCGATGCTTACACATGTGCTAAATCTACCCTACAAATTTCAAACCAACCGGTCAAACCGGTTTTAAGATATCATGCCGGCCAATTCGAAAAACGTGGTTTCGAGAAAAACGCGTTTGAAAGTTCAAAAACACTTTTAACAATAAAGTAAACCTAGTCGTTCTAACAGCTGTAACTTTCCAATGACTTCGAATAATGGAATATCACTTCACCAGCATATTCTACACACGAGCAGGAATAAATTTGTGCAACAGAAAGAAAATCGATTTCTTTTACCAGACACACGGGGTGACCCCCTTAAGTGCCGAATGTGGCTTGACATCTTGCGGCATAACAACTTTTTATTACTATAATCAAACACGCGCTTTCAAGAAAATCCTTTTAACAGGATGTGTAATTGATTTTTATATCATTTCTGAGACAATGAACCCATTCTCGTGCAAATGTTTCTTGCACCTTTTGGACTGTCACCCTTCACATAGCATAACATGTTGCATACACCCAAATAATGTTCGACCTTTGATACCTCAGTGTTTGTGGTGATTAAACATCTCGACGCCTAAACTATCGCGAGCCTAAACATCCCGCTTCTAAACGTCCACCGCCTGAACGTCCAGGCGCCTAAACTTACCGCGTCTAAATGTCCTGGG
>NC_046657.1:138461455-138465161 GCF_010883055.1 Belonocnema kinseyi | reverse complement strand
ATAATTAAAAATTTGTCATAAGGACAACCGCAGGATTACGCCGGGAGCGGGTGCTAATCTGAAAAATTGCACCCGTTTCCAGCGAAATCGCAGTAAAATTTCAGCCACAACCACGTCTCACAACCGTGAGATAGGTGGTTACAGTCTGTGAAGGAACCAATACGACGATCTAGCAAAAGCCTCGTGCACCCTAAGAACACGGAGCGACCCAAGGACAACCGCCTTCTGCATTTTTCCCGCAAGTGTTCTAGCATATTGTTGACACGCAGGGATGCTTTTTAGGCCATTAGCAAGTGAAAGCTTGGCACCTCCAAGAGCGTCGATGATAAGGACGATCAGTTTAACAGAATATTCCGGGTACAATCGTTGAACTCCCTGATGAGGTCTCGATACCTCTCTTTCTTTTCATTCTCCTTGGCTATGACGTTTTTGTCAGCTGGTGCCGAAAATTCGATAACGAACATGGTTCGCTTCTCGAGGTCAAGAAGAACCATGTCAGGCCTCGAGTGAGCAACAGAAACAATTGTCGAGAATATAAAGTTCCAGTAAATGCGCCACTTCCCATTCTCGACAATTGACTCAATTTCCCTAGAAGCATTTAGAGGAGCGATATTAAGGTGAATGCCATAGGAGTGACACAGAGATGGTAATAAAGTACTCTTAGTTCCGCATTATGCCTTTGAATGTAGGTCGTTCCCGCGTGAGTTGGACAACTAGATAGTATGTGTGCTAAATGCTCGGGGTGTGCATGGCACGCCCTGCAGCTATCATCGGGAATGGCTTGGCTCAAAATGTGGCGACGGTATGTTAAGGTAGAAATGACACCGTCTTGGCATGCAAAAATGAAACCCTCTGTATCAGACTTCAATCCGGGCGATTTAAGGAAAGCAAACGTTAGCTCGCAAGACGTTGACTGATCCTTCACATTTCTGTGGAAGATACCGGGCATCCTCTTATCGAGGAGCTGTTCACGAAAGTTTTCCTCTTGTGTTTTCTTAATCCGGGCTTTCAGGAGTGAGTACTCGAGATAGATAAGATTTGATGCATTTTGCTCACCCCTAATACTGAAGTCAAGTCCGAGTGTTTCAGCAGCATCCTCCGTTGCTTTGTACAGAAATCCTCCTTCGCCCACTTCTTCGTGATTCCTGACCATTTTAAGAAGAGGGTCTCTTTCATTTGCAATTCTATGTGCTGTACCCAGAATAATCCTGTTGTGAAGACATTCAAGACTCAATATTCCGCGACCCCCTTCACGGCGTGAGATGTACAGTCGCGGAACGGAAGACTTAAGATGCATGCTTTTGTTCATGTGCATAACCTTTCTTGTCCCGAAATCAAAAGATCTGAGCTCGTTCTTCGTCCACAGAACTACTCCAAATGAATAGAGTAGTACCGGGACGGCAAGCACGTTCGTTGTAGATACTTTGTTCCTCGCCGACAGTTCGGAAGACCAAATCTGTCGGATGAGACGTTTGTGTCTGCTTCGGAGAGTATCCTTTATCGATGTCACATCCTAAATGCGGCTCTGTGGCATGCCCAGGTATGTATAAGTCTCTGCAGCGCAAAGGTGTCGTATGGCGCTTCTATCAACGAGCTCAGGATCTTCAGGAATGCAATTAAGATTTCCTCGCTTCAAATAAGCCTTAGCGCATTTGTCTAACCCAAATTCCATTCCAATTTCCTTAGTATATCGTTCGACAATCCCCAGAGCTAGATGCAATTGCTCTCTGTTTTTAGCATAGATCTTAAGATCGTCCATGTAAAATACATGAGTAACCTTGTACTTTAGATCTGCAGGTTTGGCGCACAAGTACCCGTCGGAATGGCGCAGTGCTAGAGATAGTGGAAATAATGTAAGGCAAAAGAGGAGTGGGCTCATGGTGTCGCCCTGAAAGATACCTCTCTGAAACGTGACCTTGGTTATTGTCACACGATTTTTTCCAGATGAGATAGTAAATCTGGCTTTCCAAAGCGGCAGGAATCTCTCTATGCACCCAACTATTTGCGGATGAACCTTTAAGATTTCCAAAAGACAGATGATATGTCTATGGGATGTCGAATCGAAAGTTTTCCGATAATCAATCCAGGCCATCGATAGGTCACGCTGGTAGAATGCATACATTTCTTGCCACACAGGTTCAATTGCCCGAACAATCCTATCATTTAGGATAGCTGTGGATATCTTATAAAGCGTGTTCAGACAAGTTATTGGCCTGTAGTTCTTCGGGTCAGCTAAGTTGCCTATTTTCGGCAGGAGTATTGTGCGCCCTTTCACCAACCACTCATGAATCTGCTCTTCCGACTTCAAATATGAGGTGAAAATACGGGCCAAATGCTGATGGGTTGAAGGAAACTTCTTCCATCAGAAGGTTTTGATACAATCTGGTCCCGGTGCGGAATAGTTCTTTATCCCTCTTAATACTTTTTTCACCTCCTCGTTAGTGATGGGTGGGCATTCTTTATCAGGTGTTATGCGGGCAACACATAACTCCTTGAAGCTATTTATATTTTCTGAGTCTTCGTCCAGTGTATGCTGAACTTCGTAGAATTCTATCCAAATACTTCGACCTCCTCTGGTTTGGGTGGGTGTTCGACAGTAACTGGAGGGTCTTGGAAGAGTCGAGATGGGTCGGAGAGAAACTGTTGATTTTCTCTGACCCACCTCTCCCTCCGCTCTAGACTTCTCTTAGCGTCAGATAGTATACGTATTCTCTCAACAATATGCTGCCTGATGGTCAGCAGCCTTGACTTTTTAAGATGCCAGATGTGATGTAGTCAATCACACATTGAATGCGGGACGCGTAATGTCTGCTCAGCCTATCTTTATGGCAAGTTGATGCATTCGTCTTTTGTCTTATGATCAGCCGTTGGTTTTGTTTTACGGTTCGCATCGGCCAAAGCTCTCGCTGCATTATATACTCAATAATTGATAGCCCAGAGGTCGGATTCACCGGAAAAATGTCCACGAAGCTCGTCATCCATTTCAGCCAGATCTTTCGGCTTGAGAGAAACATTAGTGTTGATGTTTCTCCGGGTCGTAAAGCATCGCTCTTCATCTATTGGATGCCTGTCCGCAGTTAGTCCGTGTAGAGCCCCGCATGCAAGGATAAGGCTGCGTACTCTGAGAGGTCGCCCGGTATCCCATTATTTTTTTATGTTGTCGAAATTTGAATTTTCGATTTTTCAAGAAAATTCAAAAAGGTTTTATGATAATCTTGAAGGGTACTCAGAAAGCAAAAATTTTCTTATCTTCACTTTTTTCATATCGCGCGTTATTTTGCTTAAAATCTTCATTTTTGTTTAATCAAAAAAAGTAATCAGGATAAATTGTTCGTTTTTTTGAATATTATGAACGTCCGTATATAAAATGTTTGAATCTTGAAAAAAGTGGCCTCAAAAATATTCAAAATGTGTTCACTTTTTGAATTTTTATCCAAAGTGGCTGGCTAACGAACTTGAACTTCATTTTAAGATAATAAAAGAATTTACCAACGGAAATCTAATCTGTCAATTGTTTTGAATGTTTTCGTGTTAACAAACTAAAAAAAAATATCATCCACGAACGATTGTTGGTACTCAATTTTGCTCGTGAAGCTTCAGTCAGTGAGATGTAACTGTTGAAATAGGTATGTATATTTGGGTTAGTTTAATGCATTTCATCATTTCTTATCGCCTTAATTATATATGTGTAAATATTGAGGTGTTT
>NC_046657.1:138459562-138461355 GCF_010883055.1 Belonocnema kinseyi | reverse complement strand
TTGATTTTTAGAAATTTTACATAGAAAGACGCTGATAGAAAACGTAAATCATGCCCGCGTTACATGAAGCATGATTCACTCCTAGGTACACATTATACTAATCTTTGAAATGGAAGCTACATACATTTTTAAGAGGTGAAAGCCGATTTTTAAAATGGTTGCGAATTTTTTTTTTCTTTAAGTACAAACTGTGCAAATATTAAAAATTGTAGACTTCCGATGGATGAACAATGGAGAAATTATTGAGTTTGAGTGATATTAATGTTTAATTTATCAATGACGATTCGCAAATTGCTAATCGAGAGCTTATAATAAATTAATTTAAGTACTACCATTATTAACATAAATGGAAGTATGCTTTTTCATTTTCATAAACAATAATACAAATAAATTCACAGTTTATGAAATTTCTGAAAGCTTGAGGTACGTTTTTTGGAAAATTGTTTCAGTTAGTTTTCCAGTGATATACCAGAGCAATGCATCGACATTTTATAAAAAATGTAATTCTCAAAATTAAATAGCATAAAAAAATTCGATGTTTTGTGCAGTTTTTTAAAGTTCGACATAATTTAGAAGAATTTGTGTTATTTTGTTTATCAGTGATTTTCCGGAGCAGTTCATTGACATTTTATGAATAGGTGATTGTTATAAACAAATATCCACTTGTACAGTCTCTCAGTGAGCAGTAACTCATCTCCAAGTTTATATATTCTTTGTTCGAAAAGTCAATTTATCATATAAAAAATGATCAATTAAACAATTAAATTATTTCTTTAAACTTCAATGTATAAAAGGTAATTAGTAGTGAAAGAATTTTTTAAAGAAAAATATGGTTATATATGTCATATGGTGACTTACACAATAAAAGTATTGTTAAAGTAACGTTGGTTAAACTTTTCATAGTTCTCCTTTGTTTCTCGTATTCGAATTCCAATAAATTTCGACACTGCTGTATATGTTACGGAAAAAAATAAATAAACGCACTTTTGTCGTTTAATATGACAGTTTAGCACTGAACAGATATTTAAACACACAGTGGACGTTCTGACTGTCATATAAGTTTTAGAGCGGATGCAGTTTTACGCTTGTTATCAAGAACTCTGATAACTGTCCACACGATAGTCTTGCAAATGCGTCGGTATTTATAAAAAGTTATGAATTAAATATCAAAGTAATATTGCTGGCTCCCCTAAAATAAAATTGTTTAGGATAATTGAATTTAGTGCTTCCGACAAACTAAAGGCTTTATTCACCAGTTTTAGATTTGGAAATGATTTATTCAACGTGATAGGTGAGAGTAGCCACCAGCATACCTGTAAAAGAGGTCGTATAAAGTAATTTTTTTTTTTAATTTACCTTTTAGTGCGCGGGCGTGAAATTCGCTCAAAAGTTTAAACTCAGGCAGATCCAAAACTACAGTGTGAGGCTATGTATTAATCAACAAACATAATTTTACAGAATGAGACTATAGAAAATTTTGGGCCAACTGAAATATAAAAATAAATGTATGGGAAAGACAGTACCCAGGTGAAAAATGTCGGTAGTGTGCCGGAGTTCACCACCGGCGCAGTACTGGCCCAGTACTGCCCACCAGTACAGACAACCGGTGGTTTGCCCAGTACTGGCAGAACGTTAGCTGCACGACCGGGGCGACACTATGCCAGTAGTACAAAAATAGACTTTAAAAAAAAACACGCCTACAAACGGTGTCAGGGTGTTTTGAGATGTCGAGAAATTGACTATAAAATTAAGGTGAAACATTTTCTTCTATCACTTTTTTAAGAAAAATATAA